>NC_090929.1:691659339-691962369 GCF_040938575.1 Ambystoma mexicanum | reverse complement strand
AGTTCAGTGTGAAAAAAGTGTATTTTTTTGCTTTTATGCCACGGGGCCCGGGAACTGCCCGCGATGGTCTGGAGTCAGGGCCGGACGGACCCGGAAATAAACACAGTCAGAGCCTGGATGCACGCATTTCTGCTTTGGCTTGCACTTCCAGGCTGTGTTTATTTCCGGATTTCCTCATCAGGCTGCATGTAGGTTGTGCAGGATTGGCATCATGGCTAAGAGGATAGGTGCATTTGTGGAGCTCCAGCATAACGCTAGTTTGCAGGTAAGTGACATCCAGAGGAACATTTTCATAAAACATTATCCTTTGACGGATATTTAATTATCTTAACTATATTATTAGGATTAGATACTTTAACAGCTGGGGTGCTCAGGCATGTAGGGGACTATGTGAGACAACCTATATGATGATGTTGGTCAAATAGCAACATTTACGTTTAAATTAGGAATGTTTTGCATGTGCTTGTTTGTACAGGGAGCACTAAACATGTACAAAAACAGAGGCGCTGATCAACAGAGGTAAATCTTGGGTGCAAATGAAAATTGGGCCCAAGAACAATGTGCATGCATGACGTGTGTAATTCAAGAAACAGGAACCCTTGCAACGGTCTGCATGTAGATGACTACATTCCTAGACACACAGACAGGTGCATGTGCCCAAACTGTGTGTGCGCAGTTCCAAAGAAAGGTCACACAAGTGGGAGTAATAGTGTGGGGACATGTAAAATGGTTAATCGACATGAGAAGAGAGTTAGATGGGAGATCCCAGGGAAGCGAGATGACGGTGCAAACGTGCAATGCAAATGAGCCACTTACCCATAAAGAAGCACGTCTTGCATTGTCAGTAATAATGCACACATTAATCTGCCCCTAATTTGTCGGCAGATATGTCTGTCTCAATTTACACATACCCAGGACAAGGAAAGTTGCAAAAGAACAAGCATATGCATGAACACTTTTACAAAACGGTAGCTCTAGGGCTAAACTCTGCTGCAATCTTGCAAACCAGGCTAGCGGGAGATGAGGATTTTCTATCAGAGGACTACACTTTTGTGGATATCGGATGAGAAGAGGTGGCACAGTTATCCACCACATGTGATAATGGATGTAGTGAAGGGGTGTCACAGTGAGAAATGTTTACCCTCAGCTCATTCACATGCACTTATGCCACACAGGAAGATGTTGTCTGTGCTGACCTAAGACCACCAGTCACCTTGCAAATCTGTGACAGTTAAAGCAAGCAACACAATAAAGCACCCTTTGAAATATGTATTCATACACATAATGTCTAATAGATTAGGCTATTCTTTGATAAGATAGGCTGGGTTCTCAACTGGGATTATGGCGAAGGTGCACTTCTAAAATCCGTTAAGGATTCCACTGAGAAGTGGGACTGGGTCGCCAACCATGATAAGATAGCGAATATGCAATCCTTGCGCACCTTTTCTAAAATGCCTTTTGAGTATAAAAAAATGCAAAGGTATCTAAAGCTGTTGCCTTGTCCTGCTACCCACAGAATCTTTATGGACATAAGACTTAACCGTCTGAATGTCCTAAAAATAAGGGGGCATGGACATGGTATTCCTGAGGAGATGAGAAAATGCAGACTATGCTTGGATGGTAACTGCATAGAATCTGCTAGACATATATTGACTTGCTGTGTTAAAATGAGAGCAATATATATGGCTTAGATGCATAACTGGGTATAATAAAAGTCTGATAATTGCCATCACCCAAATTTGGCTTCATGCAAATGAATTTTTATGCAAATTTGGAGACGCTGTGATACTGTTGATAAGCCTGGATAAGGGTCTTGTTTGGGTCCTGTTCTTTTGGTCATGACCGATAAGGCATTATAAAGTTTTTATAATCAGATCAGTAAGAAACTGTTTTCTTTCCTTTGTGTTATATTGATTAGGCTGATTTGTTTTATGTTTTTTGATAATGTTAATTTCTTCTCTTTTATGTATCGATTTTGTCTTTTAAATAGGTTTGTAAATATGTATATGTGTTAAAGTTTATAACTAAAGACACAATAAAAAGAAAAAAAGAAAATGTCTAATAGCTTGATTTGCTAAAAAGTAAAGTTTGCGTTGTTGTCCTTAGTTGAATGTTCTTAAAACCATGCACAACACGCTGGAGGTTTGTGTCGAATCTCCAGCCCTAAGTGAGTTTACTATACAACTTCTTTTATTGTGCGTCTTAAAGCACTGAAAATAAAGTGGATAAATAGATAGTTTGCCTTTTGCATCTTATAGTTTTCCATTCAGGATGTGGAAAATAAAGGTACTCTGATATTATTTTATCTCAACATGCTGCTATATGGATTCACATGTCATCATGATGCTTTATTATGCAATTTGTTTATTTTACAAGTAAACTCTATAAGACAGTATTAATGTAGGCCTCGACTCTCAAAGCGTTATTATTTCTTCCAAGTAAAGCATGGAAGAAGGTGGTCGTGCCTAAATTGGAGAGTGGGTTAAAATGTAACGCTCACTTGATTCCCGTAGAGGCGCCGGTCTTGACTGGGCGTATACCGTATCTTCAAAGGTGATGTGTAACACACGGCTGGCTCTTTGGGCTGGACCTCTGTGCACTGTATGTCTGACTCGAAGGGTAAGATGTCTGCAGATAGAAAATATGGGATTAATGAACTGGGTTATTGAATGTCTCTCTCTTCTTCCCTTTCGCTTCTCCTGTAGAACCCCAAAGGTTAACGCTCTCACCTTAGGTAAGTGAACGCCGTGCTCTCCATCTGCCTCGGGGCAGGGTGCTGTAACCAGTTTCTTCACTGGATAAGGGGAGCAGGCCTCTTGACTTCAGAGGACTGCTGTCCGTCGCTTACTGCACGAACGGTAAGTTTCGAGTAATTCTAATGTCTTTAAAAGTCTTTAGTAATGATGTCTCTTGTTTTTGCAGGGTTCCGGCGATGGCGGATGACGGGCTGAAGTGAGTTGGAGATGGAGCCCGTGTGATGAATGGAAGCGCCTGGAAGCACGTAAGTAAGCGCTTGTTGCCTGCTTCACGATGCGCTCTAACTGTCTTTTTATTTTGCAGGTACAAGTTCGGAGCGGCTGCAGGGTGCCGGAATACCCACTGGGTTAGATGTGGAAAGGAGTAATGGCACGTGAGTATTAAAGTTCTCCAATGTCTTTAAACGCACCTTTGTTTTGTCTTTCAGATGCGGGATGCAGCGCCGAAGGCCTCCGGAGCGTGCGAAGAGCTGGTAAGCTTTTGTCTTTCAGATGCCGGAATGCAGTGCGAAGACCTCCGGAGCGCACGAAGAGTAGGTAAGCCTTTGTCTTTCAGATGCGGGATGCAGCGCGAGGCGTTGGTGACAGCCGATGGACCAGGTAAGTGAAGCGCTGTCACTGAAGACCGTAATGCTAACCTGTTCTTTCTTGTATTTATAGGTGTTGCTGAAGACTGGATTCAGGATGGTAAGCCTTTTTCCTTAGGCCCAGCATCAGATGCAGAAGACACGATGAGCGTTCTGCTGCAGAGGATGCAGAATAACGCAAAGCAAGATTCATCCATCGGGTGTGGTTTAAATAGCCTCCTGTAGTGCTTAGGTGTCTCCTTCCACAGCCACGCCTAGGTAAGAAAAGAGTTCCTGCTTTCCAGAAGAGTTCCAGTGTTCTGAACCTAGGGAGTGGCTCCTGCCCCACCCAACAGGAAAAGTAGTTCCAAACAGAAGCGGATCAGAGGCTCAACTGGCAGGCAAGTAAGCAGCATGGTCTGCTGCAGGTAAGTCCACCCAAGCATTATGAGCCCGGCGCTTCCAGCGCTGGGACTGGGCATATTTATGAGCCTGGTGCCACTGGCGCCAGGACTGGGTCCAAAAGGTCCCAATTGGGACTGGTTGGCACTCGGAACCTGGGTTATGGATCTGCTTCCAAGGGAGTTGGGAAAACCCTGACCTTTTGGAAGCAGAGATCATGACATAAAATCCCTGCTTCGCTGTTTAGCATAAGCTTGTTATCCAGGACAAATAATGCAATCTCACCCTGACTTCAACTGCAAAAATTGGAGTGCTTATCAGTGATTATGTTTCGCCCTTACAATAGGACAGTTTTAATAATTGTAGGGACAAATTGGTGTAGCCTGGTGCTCCTCTGCTAGTGGCTCCAATACTGTCACATATCATTTCATGATTGCTGCACTGGCCCTTCCCCAATCCCCAATCACTTGATTTGACAGGCAGACAGTCTCACCAGCCAGTCAGTGCACCAGAGTATCTAGTATAGCAGACTAACTGTGGTTGAACCAACATTACATTTTCTCCCCTGTTGCTGCCAGCCACGGAAGTTGCTTGTGCCGTCCAGAGTACGGCCCCACACTCTTCAATGTCCTGTTATGCTATGATATTGAGTCTTCCATTGCACACCTCTGCCATAATGCAGTAGCAGTGGGATAAGGCCAAGATTGCTTTGTTACAACATTGATGCTTGCAGATCTTAAAACATATGGCTCTGTACGGTGAACGTTTTAGATATTTTTTCAGCTGTGTAGGGCACTGCTTATATGTGTTTCAGGTAGCTCAGGTACTTGTTTGTATGATTGACAGACAATTGAAGCGTTTTGCTTCTTGTTTTTGCCACCAACTCACCAGAGAGCCAAAGACCAAAGGAGGGATGGACCAAAGGTTCGCCTGCAAGGGAGCAAAGGACCAGAGGAGAGCTCACCAGAGCAGCCAAAGACCAGAGGGGCATCTGCCCAGAGAGGTTCACTTTTACCTTAGTTTTACTTCATTCCATTTTGTAAGCTGAAACTACTGAACTGGAGTACAATTAGGAATGACAGGACTGTGAGGAGGGACACTTGAGGGTGTTTTATTTACCATCCCACTGACTGCCCATGCCCATGATTATTCATATGGCCAATCCCACCCACTACCTGAAGAGTAAGAGCATTCCTAAGAAAGTATAACTTTTGAACTGCCTGGGTTTTTCTATGCAAACTGACAGGTGGTGAATTTACCTGGGTTGTGTTCTCAGTGAAACAGAAAATGGTAAAGGAAAGATGTGTTGCTCAAACTTACAAGTAACATTCTGAAAACTAAATTGGGGATAGCAGAAGAGATGCCCTTTCAGAAACTGAAAATCAGCCTTTTGGTAGACCCTCATCTTACCATCAACCTGAGTTCCCTAAGATTCTTTTGTGGAGACCAATGTGTAAAATGTACCACTGGGTGCATTCCCATTGTAAATGCAGCCAATGGCAAGATACATCTAGTATTCTATTCCTACATAAGTCAAACCCTGCTGAGTGCACCATGTTCGATAGACATGTTGGCAATAAAACATTCATAAGTGAGGATTTAGGGGATTCTCTGGCTATGATATGATATATTTTATTTGTATAGTGTCTCAGAGCGCAACGAGGCAAGGGAGGGGGACAAAACAACAATCTTACCAGGCCCAGTGACATTGAGAATGTGCACGTGCAGGGGGGAGCAAAGGGGGGAAAGTGCAAGGGAGAGGGGAAAAGTGGAAAATGATGAGCAAGGGGTACAACAATACAAAAGGTATTGCAGCCAGCAAGGTGGCAAGTGCAGGTTTTGAGTGCCGACAAGGGGTGTCTGGTAAGTGCAGGTAAGGGGACTGTAGGGTAACAGACACAGACCCAAGTGCAGGTGTTATCAGGGGCAGTGCGGGTGAGTGGCTGGGTGGGCATGGACCTGGGCCCGAAAGCAGTGGGAAAACCAGCAGGTACATTGTGCCAAAGCAGACAGATCAGCAGGGGAGAGGGGGAATGAAGGTAGAAGCAAAGAGGAAGGTGTTGAGGTGCTTCCGGAACCGGAGATGGTTCTCCTCAAGTTTCAGAGTGGCAGGGAGGCTGTTGAAGAGGGAGGCCCCTGCTGAGGAAAGAGATCTGCCACCAACTTGTTGCTTGGAGAAGCGACAGATCCTGAGGGAGTTGGAGGTGGAGGAGCGAAGAGCTCGAGTTGAAGGTATTTACGGAGGGAAAGCTGAAGGTATTTTTGACCCAGGCCCCAGAAAGCCCTGTGGACAATGCAAAGGGTCTTGAATTTAATCCTTGCAGCCACTGGAAGCCAATGAAGAGATTTCAGGGGCGTAGAGATATGATCCCAGGGCTTGAGGCTAAGGACAAGTCTCGCACAAACAGGATTGTGGAACTCAAAATGTTAACCATACTGATATTAGTCTATGTGCATCAGATAAATGAATTAGTTACAGTTAAATAATAAATGGAACTATATCAATATGGAATTCCTTAACTCTCATATATACATAGTTTTCAACTGGTCTATACACTATATCGGCATAATAGATTTCCGGAAATTCAGCTATGTGTTTGTTTTGGTGTGCCACCCCAAGATTTCCTGTGGCCTCATCAGGCCACCCCTATAAAAAATGTCTGGGGGCGCCACTGAGCGCTAGATAGAACAAATATATCCACTGCAAGAAGCAGTTTGAGCTCATAGAGGCAGTGGTGTTCCAGTTCTAACATTATATGAGCGAGCGGCGACTCACGCTGAAACTGTAGTGCTGTGCTGGTTTTCCAGATCTATTATGGGCGGCCGGGCTTGCGGGCTATTAGCAACACTATTAATGCGGCAGGTGGCCCCCGGGTATTGCTCCTGATCCGCGAGTCATCTTGCTCGCTCCGGGTAAACGTGGTGCTCCCCGGGGCTCAGTGCGACCTCCAGTAACAAGCGCAAGGTCCTTTCCGACTCCTGGGAGTCCGTCCTGAGGACTCTATTCCTCTTTTGAAAGCGTGGCTTGCAAGTTGGTCACATCTCCCACCTCCACCCTTACCATTGCTACCATCTACCGGCCACCAGGCACTACTCCCTATTCCTCTCAGAATGGGCTGACGTCTGCTCTTCTTTACTTTCTTCCACCTCCAACCTTCTCCTCCTGGGTGATTTCAACATTAAACTGGACTCCCCTGGCTCTGCATCCACTCTATTCACTGACCTCTGCTTCTCACTTTCCCTGTCCATTCTCCCTTCTGGGCCAACCCACACAGCTGGACACACTCTGGATGCCCTCATGCACTCTAACCTCTCTCTCCCCCACTAGTCCACTAGTCAATCCTCTCTGCTGGTCTGACCACTCTCTCCTCCCCTCTCACCTGGGTAGCAATGGCCCCTTGACCGCCCTCCCCAAATGTCGCACCAACCTCGTTCACTAATACCCGCCCGATGAAACGAGTGACTATGGCTGTCTTTACCTGCACCTTCACCACCCTACCCCACCACTTCTGACTCTACCTCTGACTCTGCCCTCAGCAACCTCCATCTTTCCATCACCAACACTCAACATTCTTGCCCCAGTCATGAGGATCTGTCTGAAACCTGCCTCAAAGCATAACAATTGGTACGACACCGAACCTGCAGCCCTGAAACGAAAGTGCAGGACAGCAGAATGGAAGTGGCAAGCTTCAGACTCATCCTCTGACAAGCTGGCCTGCAGCCTGCTTCAAAGGCAATGAAGACTCACCATCCGTGCAAAGAAAAGAGCCCACATTCAGGCACGGGTCTCTGGTAAATCCTGTAACACAGCTGAACTTTTCAAAATCTGTGGGCAACTAGCCAACCCCTCTGCAGTCTCCTCCTCCCCTTCTCCTTCCAAGGCCATCTGCAATGCACTGGCCTCACACTTTGCCACCAAAACTCAGGACATTCTGACTACCCTTTGTACACTCACTCACAACCCATCCCGCCACCCACCACACCCCTCCCTCTCCCTCCTCCTTCCTCCTCTCCTGTCACACCTGAAGAAGTTACCAGAGTTGTCCGCACCATGAAGGTCTCTTCTAAACATGTCTCTCCTTGCTTATCCAGGACAATCAAGGATAACATTGCACTCTTGCCCCTGCTCTCGCTGATTCCTGCAATCACTCCTTTAACACTGGTCTTTCCCCCCAAGCACTCCCTTGTGCGGCCACTCCTGAAAAACCATTCCTCTGACCTTAACTACCCTGCCAGCTATCGCCCTATCTGCATCACCCCTTTCCTGGAGAAGCTACTGAGAATCTGGCCATTCCCCAACTTAACTCTCACACTGAACATGTTGGAGGACTCCACGACCGTCAATCTGGATTCGAGCATCCAGAGGCATGGAAACTGCTCTTCTGAACACCCGTCAAGAACTGCTTGCATCTCTGGACTCCAAATCACCAGCTGTCCTTATCCTTCTCTATCTCTCTTCTGCATTTGACACAGTTAAGCACTCCATCCTCATACAAAGGCTCCATGATACACTTGGTATCTCGGAATAGGCACTGGATTGGCTGTCCTCTTTCCTCACTAACCGCTCTTCCCAAGTCATCCTGAGCCCCTTCTCCTCTCCTACTTCCATATCCGCCTGTGGTGTCCCTCAGGGCTCTATAGATCCTCTGTTTGTCAGGTTAGACCATAAGAATGTCATATTTACCAACTACGCGGATGACAATCAATGTGTCATCCCGCTGTCTGACTCACAAAGCTTTGATGAACTAGCCTCCAAAAAGATCTTCATTATTATTGAAACCTGGATGGTTCATAAGAAATTGTCCCTAAACAAATCCAAAATGGAACTCCTAGTTATTGGTTCTTCACATATATTGAATAAACTTGGCCCAAGTTATGATAGTTTTCAGTTTGGAGAAGAAACTATCATTCCACTAAAAAAAGTAAAAACGCTTGGGGTTACCTTCGACCAGCGACTATCCATGAAACAACATGTTAGTAGCCTGGTCTCCTCATGTGCTTATTTCATAAAGGTATTAGCTCACCTAAGACCCTTTATATCTCCGGAAAATGTAGAAACGATTGCCAGAGCAATAATAGGATCTAAAATTGATTATTGCTCAAGCCTGCTAATTGGCTTGGACAAAACTGATTGTAACAAACTCCAAGTTTGCCAAAATGGTGCAATCAGAGTTGTTATGAAGCTCAAGCGTATAGAACATGTCACGCCAGCAAGACGTGCTCTTCACTGGCTCCCTGTGGAGTCCAGAATCTTATTTAGGACTTTGACAATAATTCATAAATGTGATCAGAGCAAAATGCCAGACTACCTACAACTCCTCCCTAGGAGATCTAATACCAGAGTTTTAAGATCAAACAATCAACACCTGATACTTGTTCCAAAGTGCCGAACCACTAAAGTGGCCAATTCAGCCTTCTTTGCCACTGGGCCTAAGATCTGGAATGCTTTCCCTTTGGAGATGAGAAGCATTGAGTCACTAGAGGTTTTTAAGAAAAGGTTGAAGACCTAGCTTGTTAATTAGCCATCTTGTAATTCTCCTTACAGAGACTCCCTATACTCTTATCGATACTCTGGTTTATGTTCTCGTGTTCTGGTGTTTTTTTTGTCTTGTATTGCCCTCACGCCCTTCGGTCCATGGCTGCACTACACAAATGTTATAAAGTAAAATAAACTAAAGTATACTTTCCCCCTGGCTCTTTAATATCTACCTTGCTCTCCTTGCACGCCTCATCTCCACATTCTCTTCCAACTTCCAATGTTACTCAGATGACACACAGCTCTTCATCAGACTCCCTGCTGACCCTCTTGTACCCTCCTTCATCCCTGACTGCCTATCTGCCATCCAGTCCTGGTGCGCCTCCATTGATCTCTGCCTTAACACCTGTAAAACTGAGATTCTTCCCATTGGGATCCCCGCTCCCACCTTTCCTTCACTCTGGCCTTCCTCCTTGGGCTCTCCCCCTGTACCTTCTACTGAAGCCAGAAACCTTGGAGTCATCTTTGACTCCTCTCTTTCCTTCCTCCCTCATACTCAGACATTGCCAGGAAGTCCAACTATCAGCTCTTCCTTCTCAAAGGAATTATACCTTTTCTCACTTTCCCTCAGTGGCTCAATGTGACTCAAGCTGTGGTTCTCTCTAGACTTGACTACTGTAACAGTCTCCTCCTGAATCTGCCTTCCTCCTCTCCGTGACCCTTCCATCTTATCCAGAATAGGGCAGCAAGGCTTATTATTGGCCTTAAGCCCAGAGACCGCATCTCTCCTGCACTAAAAAGTTTTTACTGGCTCTTGGTTGCTGCACGGATTAAATTCAAATCCCTCTGCATCATCCACAAGGCTGTCTGGGCCCAGGTAGCACACTATCTTAAACTTTATCTAAGAAATACTCTCCCTCTAGACCACTTTGCTCCTCTGGCACCAACTCGTTGTGTGTAAAGCATTTTGCTAAACAAAGGGCAAGGGGGTCGCTCACTTTCCTATGGAATAGCCTCCCCCTGCGCCTTGAACAGGATCTTCTCAAATTCCAGAAGATTCTTAAAACCTTCCTCTTTTCCTCCTCCTTCCCTCGCTCTCTCCTCTTCTAATCCCATAGTTGCTGAATCAGTGTGCTTGGCCCTTATGCATCTTTGGGGCCCTGGCCTCCCGCACCAATTCTTCCCATCTCCTGTCTTTCCGCAGCACTTTACATCTGCACACACTCTGCTCTGGAAACTCGCACTTACACCTCCCGCGGCCCAGGCCGTGTAACACTCTACATTCCTAGCACTTCATCCATGGCTCACTCACGGGCTCCGACTCTCCAGCACATACCACCTCTTCTCTCTTCCTTTCTGCACTTGCACGTTCTGAATACTCACAAGGCATAGTAGGTTCATCCCCCTCCCTCTTCTCCCTCTGATCTGAAATATTGTGTGGTAATGTTGTTATGTATTTCCCACCCTCCCTCCATGCCATGTGGGTGCTTTGTAACAGTATATTCTTACTGAATAAGCGCCTAACAGGCAAACAATAAATAATCAATAAATAAGTACCTTGTGTTTTTCATGCACCTTCCCCCAGCGCGGCCTGCGTGGGACACGGCAAGCACGTCGCTCAGCGTTTCAGGCAGATCAGAGAAACAAATAGACGGTGCATACAATCAACTGCTGTCCACAGGGGAAATTACTAACACAAGTTGCAGCTCTCTATATTGAAGGCAGCCTGCAACATTCAGGCGATTTGTAGGCACAACAGCCTTTAACCCTCAAAAAGACCACATACCTATATATTTCCAATTGAACTTCGTGTGGCAGTTAAAGTGTAATGGAGCCTGAAATCATTACACCTGACTACAGTGAAGAAGAGCAAGAGATTGACAGAGATCTATCTGACAGAGAGAGCAAAGGATACCGGCGAACCTGTAGATGCAGTCACTCTGGCCAGCTGGGCGCAGAGGGCAGTATGCCTTCTGGGGACCACCAGTTGTGTTCTCTCTTTGGAGGGACGTTGCAGTCTGTTGCTGAAAATAGATGGTAAACTGGGGGATCTCGCCAACTATGAAGTGCGCGAATCAGCATACGGTATGCTTTCCAGGAAGGCCTTCGCTAAAGAGATGTATCAGTTTGTAGGGACTTCTACAGCCCTGGCAAAAGCACAATCGTCCATTCGAAAAATATTCCCTGGACAGGATTTCGCAAGGACCGGCCAACATAGGGGCCATTCGGCTTGCCATTTCAACTTGACAATGTGGCCCCAAGGACCCAGAGCCCAATACTGGGAGAGTAGGCAGCACAGTGTATTTTCCCCTCCAGAGCCAGGGGCCCGTGTGGTCGCAGAGGAGGCGGAGGTTACAGACATAAAAGCGCTGCCGGTGGTAAGTGCGTAAATCATGCGTTACCCCAGGGTTGGGGCGGACACTGCTGTGTATAACCAAATGGCAAGCTCTATCAGGCGCTGATTGGGTGTTGCAGATGGTAGCAGGCTTCAGACTAGAGTTTATTAGGGCACCCCGATAAGAGCGTGTCCAGGCGCACCTCAGGATGTCGAGGGAGGAGGAGAGGCTTCTTGACACAAAGTTATGGATGGGTGCGATAGAGCAGTGTCCATAGAGGCCGATAGGCTTCTACAGCAATATGTTGCTGGTGCAAAGGAAAGGGGAGTCGAGGCCAGTCATCAACTTGAAGGAGCTCAACAGCTGGCTAATCTACAGGCACTTCAAGATGGAGGGTATTAACCTCCTATGGGATATTTTCAACAAAGCGGATTGGCTGCCAAGGCTCGACCTGAAAGACGTCTATTTGACTATTCCGGTAGCACAAGACCACATGATGTTTCTCAAATTGTTATGGAGAAGGCCGAGCTGGCAGTTTGCGTGCCTCCTTCTCAGACTGGCCTCAGCGCCCTGGGTGTTCACCAAAGTCATGAGACCGGTAGCGGAAGCGATCAGAGACAGGGAAATCAGGATTATAGTCTATCTAGATGACATTCTGATCTTGGCGCAGGACGAAGCGGGATTGGTGAGTTAGGTGCAATGGGGGAGGGCCCTGCTGACATCATTAGAGTTTCTGATCAATCAGGAGAAATCGGAGCTAGTTCCGAGGCACCGTATTTAGTTTCTGGAGTTTGTGATAGACACCAGGAAAGCCTCTGTAGAATTGCTGCAGCAGAAAATTAAAGCAATAAAGAAAGAGTGGAGAGTGGCGATTCAGAAGATGCATATTTTGCTTCGGAATCCACCACAAATAGTGGGGATGCTAGCAGCCTCGATTCAGGCCACGTTTACGGGACCCCTACATTACAGAGCACTGCAGAGGCTAAAAATCAGGCAATTGCAGGTGGGAGTCATATATCACCAATGTGTTCCGTTATATGAGGACGGGAGAGCAGAACTAGGTTGGTGGTTGCAAAACATGGAAACCTGGAACATCAGGGCCATTCTGAGTGATGTGCCAGAATTAGTGATAGAATCGGACACGAGCAGGTTTGGTTGGGGTGCCAGGTGCGGTCATTTTCAAACAGGAGCAAAATGGTCTGCAGAAGAGTTGAAACTGCACATAAGCTGTTTACAACTGCAAGCAGGTTCCATCGCAATGTGAGTCTTTGCAACAAAAAAAAGCGAACTGTTGCATTCTTTTGAAGATGGGCAAGATCTCAGCAGTGCGATACAAGTTAGGGAAAACTCCATGAAAGATGCTGGTAGATATGGTGCTGGGCTTCTGGCATTACTGACTAGAGAAGAAACTAGCAATGGCTGCGGAATATCTTCCGCGGAAGCAGAACATGATAGCAAACTGGAACTCCAGCTAGCTGGAGGATGCCAGCAATTAGATGTTGCACATGCCTGTGTTCTTACAGTTACAGAACCTCTGGGGACAGTTAGACATAGATATTTTCACCTCCATGTTGAACGCACAGACGCCGAGGTATTTTAGCGGGAAGTTGGGCCCAGGGGTGCTGGGGACAGACGCTTTCCTCCACCCTTGAACGGGAGTGCTGCATTATGCCTTTCCCCGTTCATCATGCTAGCGAGGACTCTAGCGAAGGTCCACAGTGATTGTGGTGCGACTGTGGAAATTGCAAGTAGGGTTTCCGATTCTGATGGAACAATCCTCTGATTTTCCAAGGGTGATTCTGAACTTGTTCAGCAGCCCAGAAGGTCAGGAGCATCCACTAGTGCAGGGAGGGGCACTGCAGTTATTGGCATGCAGCATTTCAGGCAACAATCGGATTTGCCAAGCCTTTGGAGAGACACTCCAGGCTGTATCAGAGACTCATGGGGGCCTTCCACCCTTAGGAGATATGATGACGTTTGGGCCAATTGGGAAGAATGGAGCACGCGGCAACGCGTTCATCCCGTTTGTGCGCCTGTAGTTCAGGTCCTGAATTTTCTAGCGGAGTTGTCCCAGGATGGGCAAACTTTTTGCCCCTTTGGAGCATACAGGTTGGCTATATCCACGGATCACAGGAAATGTGATGGCCTGCCAATTGGGCAACACCTAACCGTGGTTACACTTTTACGAGGAGTGAAGTTAAACAAGCCACCCGCGGATAGATATTCTGTGCTCTGGGATGTGGAAGTGTTCTTCCAACTCTTTAAGCAGTGGCCTGCCAATGAGCAGTTGTCTATACATCATTTTGCTAGTAAATTGATGATGCTGCTGTGCTTAGTTTTATGTAGGAGGGTGTCCGAAGTTAAGGCGATGGAAGCGAACAGGAAGATATTCTACCTTGAAGTGGTGGCCTTTCAAATTGCAAAAAGAACTAAGCACGGTTCCTCAGTCATTTCTTACCCATATTTACCAGATGAGCCCGAAATGTGCGTAGTTCAGTGCATTAATGACTATGAGAAGGCTACTGAGGGGGTTAGGCCTCAAGAGGTGCATCAGTTGCTTATTGCGTGTAGGAACCCTTTTCATGCGGTAGCATCAGCCACCATAGCTAGGTCGGTTAGGGAAGTCATGCACTTGGTGGAAAAATAGATTTGGGGATATTTGGGGCCCTTTCAGTCCAGGGAGTGATTGCGTCCAAGCCCTTTGCGACAGGTGGTTCCCTGTGTGATATTTTGAAATCTGCGGATTGTTCCACGGTGACTACATTTAAAACCTTCGATTTCAAGCCTGTATCATTAGCGACTGCAACGGTTTTAGATAGCTTTGAATAAGCATAAAGCTTGCCTCCGGTCTTGACATATATAAAGACTGGAATGGTTATTTGTACTTCTGCCCTCTATATGGTAGAGTAAAGGCACAGAACACCCCAGCTAGGGCTCTCAATTTGGTAGCAATGGACGAGCAACCAGGCTTAAGCTTTATGGAGGTGATGCAGGCTGGTTCTTAAGTATAGTGAGGCCCCAACCTCCACAAAGGAATGTCCACACACTATGTTAGGTGATAACACAGTTTCTTTATTTAAAATAAGATTCAGGAATATATATATACATTTAAATAATAACACTTTGTCCTATTCAAAGAATGGCAAATATATATATACACTCTATGTGGTACCACACAATACTTAAATTCAGTAATAGATGCACTGCAGACAGTTTTAAATAGTCATGTGAGTTCTTAAATGGGGCATATCAGCATAAAATAGGCAAGAAAGGCAGGTTAGTTGTGAACAGTGGCTGAATACTTTCTTTAGACTAGATATACAATTCTGTGTGAAGATCCCCCCACCTGGGCAACCTGTAAGGGAAAGGTTAGGGAGTAACTTATGTTTTCTTTTATAGCACAGTCCAATAATGTTCAATAAACTTCTGCTTTTTTGACAGGCCACAGGAGAAAAGGATCCAAGACAAATCTGGGACTCCTGGACAATTCCTGAGGCTAGGAGATGCTCTCCAACGTCAGAGTACCTTTGGTGCCTTGGCAGGCAAAGTGGCAGAGTAGTCAGTTTCACTCGACGATTCCCTCCGAGGATGGACCCCCCCTTGGAAGAACGAGTCACTGGGATGATGAGTCCAAGAAGAAAAATTGAACCAAGGTCTTTCTGAAGTGCAGCCATTTTGCTCTTCACGATGCTCTCCTTTGGTCGACGTTTTCTCTGACTGTAGAAGTCCTGCAAATATATAGCTTGATGTGAGCTCCTTAGAGGCTTGGCAGATGAGAGTAAGACCCCTGGGACCCTTTGATGACTTCTCGGGGCAACAAGTGCATTGGTCACTTTTGGTGTCGGGTTTCGTAATATCAAGGTTTTCTGACTTTCGAATCTTCTCTGGACAGCTTTTAGCGGCCTGGAGACTTGACCACTGGGGTGGACCTACGACCCTCAGCAAGTCTGGACCCATGGGACATCTTCGTTAGCTTCTGGTAGTGGGAAAGCCACTGGGGGACCTTCCTCTGCACTTAGTGACTCTGGACTCTCTCCAGTGGGAAAAAGTGGTCAGTGATGATAGTAAGGATGTCCCTAGAAATGTTCTTAGGTAGTTTGGAACTTTCGCAGCTCCGGGTGTCCAGCAGCACTATGCGCGGGTACCCCCTCTTCTGGGCAGTAGACTGCAACAGCTTGCAGCGGTCACAAAACCCACCTCCGGACCCTGGGTGACACAAATGGACTTCTTTGACTCGAGATGTCAGGGCACTCCTCTTCAGAACTAATGATGACCCCTCCTCTGGACAGCGGGCACACAGGACTGGCTACCAGGGCACTTCAGATTCAGAGTAGCGGGTTCCACAGTGGTCCCTTGTAGCTTGGGTGAGGTCTCCTTTGCAGGACCTCTCTTGATCGGTCCTTTGAAGACCATGGCAGCTTTTGGATTACATTAAGAAGTGCAGCAGCAGACTTCTCCAGCTGAGCTTCAAAGAACAGCTTCTTCTTGCTTCAGCTTCGACTTTCTGAACGAATTGGTGAGAGGTCCCCAGATATACACATCTGTTCCCCATTCACTCTGGCTCAGCCAGGCTCAGTCAGCCAATAACACAGAGGGGCATTCATGCAGGCAGGCAGACAATCAGGCTCACGGGCATTCAGGTCATTCACTCCACCCAGACACCCATAACAAAGAATGTGGATTGGGGAAAGCACCCAGCCTCTTTTTAGCACACTACACTACATTCATGTCAGTTTCAGTCAGGGCTGTCTCAGTCATTGTGTCACAAACAGAAATAAGACACCCATAACACAGAATGTGAGTTCGCTTCAGGCTCCATTCACACAGGTCAGTCTGACAGGAGGCAGCCCCAGAGCAAAATGTGGTATTTCTACCTAACAGCCAGTCAGGAGGAAGGGACAGAGTCAGGGTGTCCCAGGACTTTGGGAAACAAGGTGAAAAGCAATAGAAAGCAAGAGGCCACAGAGGCCATCTTGCCCTCCTGCAGGAATCCATTGGGTGTCCCAAAAAGGGAGGACCCTCAGAGCCACTGCCAGGTCAGCATGTAGCTGTCACCAGCCCATACCCTGCTCTGTGGGCAACACACAGGTGCCCTAAAAACACATAAGGGGTACAAGGGTGTACCTCCACTCATGGGTGCCATAAGGGTATCCCATGAGTGTTGTTCACCTAAAGGAAAACATGAAGGGCTGCACTGCCATTGGTCCAGTCTGGACCTCAGTTGCAGAAAGCATAGAGAAAACACACACAGAGAACACACACAGAGAAGTGGTAGGACAAGGGCAAGTAGGCCCTGTCCATCCATAAGGCATTTCTAGCATCACAACATAGAATGAAGATTACCTAGGCTTATAGTGCCGGTAGTCTTGATTCTATTAAAGACACTGAGGTGAGTATTATCCCGCCCAACATACGCAGGGTGGGTGGATGGATTGATTGCTGTAATTACCTGTATGTTAAGGCTGTTGTAATTTGGTTGTATTTGACTTGGCTGCGTATTCCCTCCCTAATTGTGTGTCTGGTTGACTTCTAGGTGATGATCTTAAGAGCAACTGATCCGAGGGCTTCTTCAGAGCTGTGGCGAGTCTTACAGGAGTGGTCGTGCATGAGGTGGGAGTGGCCTCTGCCGTTAGTACAGTGTCCATGTTGGGGGCATTCTGCAGTGATGTTTACCGGTTGGATTGTTACGTGTTGGATCATCAAAGAAAGAGGAGGCACAGACAGGACATGACATGGGAGGTCTGCTGGATTATGATAAATAGACACAAAACTACAGGGACACAGTGGACTTCTGGGGATGCATAGTCCTGTGTAATGCAAGTTTTGTTTAAGTGGCTGTTTTACTGTTTGGAGAAACAAAATGTAAACCAAAAATTTAAGATTTGAAAAAAAAGCTGCTGGGAAGAGTGGCAAGCATAATGCTTGCCTCTGTGTCTTTAATAGAATCAAGACTCCCAGCGCTATAAGCCTGGCTAATCATCAATGCCTGGGTCTTGTTTGTGGGTGAGTTGTGAAACTTTCTTGAATGAGGTCCGATGCAATTGAAATTGGTGTTTTGGCTCAAGAATTTACATCCATCAAGTTTCTGTTTTTTTAGTCTGTCTTCAGGGCATCTCTTTTATGCGGCTAAAAACGGTCATGTTTGGAGATTATCTTAAAATTGACCGAGCTACCGAATAGCCAAAATTGCATTAAGATTACTTTGCTGTAAGGTTATCTCTTCGGGATCCCTGGATAGCTAAAGGAGCGACTCGAAGTGTAGGCCCGCAGCTGCGGTGTATGGTTACACTGAGAGCAAGCCAAAGCCTTTTTGATTTGTCCTTATTGAGGTGGTCTTCTTCACCTCTACGAGAAAAAGGCATCCTTATATGAAGTGTTATGTGCTTAGCACTTTATTCTTTCATTTGTGGAGGGATACATATACGCCAGTACCATACCAATGGCAGGTTATCCCTGTTTTCTGAATTCTGATCACGTAAAGTTTGCCTGCAAAACAGTTGTCAAAAGCGTAATGGGTTAATTGCAGCCATCCTGCTACTCCTTATCTAAATTCTGTCACGTTAAGATAATTTAGAACTGCTTGGAAAGGTATTACCCAAATTGACCTTTTACAATTGACTTTTTGCACAATTGACCTAATTATAGTGGTCCTAATTGACCTTCAGCACAATTGACCTTTATATTATTTTAGTTATTTTATATATGTATTGGGTTGGTTTTGGATTATAAACAATATAAGGGGAAGGCATATCTGTCTGAAAAGAATGGTTTATTCGATGTATTGGGAATGATTTGCAGAAAATGGCAGTATATAAACGTTTTAGGGTTCAAACATATGACCAGTGGTTGTGGTGTCCCTTTAACGGACACACGCGGAGAAGTGACGAAACTCTGTCGCGTGTGGGTTTAAATAAATGGGGCGTGTCACTTGCGCCTCAGAGCACGCGTGGAGCCCGGACGGGAAGCAGAGTATCCTGTGCCTTCTGTTGGCTGGGGGGACTCACGGTGCAATGGGAGGCCTTCCACAGGGTTACATGTTTGCCTTTGGAAAAGCCCAAACTGTTGCCTTTTCCAATGTTTGTTGAAGAGATGTTTTGAAAGGAACACAATCGGTGTACAGCAAAGGTCCTCATACAAGGAAACCTGACTGACATGAAAACGTCTCCTCTCCTGGGGGTGATTTTTCGGGTCTCCGGTCTTGATTTATAAGAGACTCACGGTGGGTCCTCTGTTCAGATTTCACAATTTGCATCAGTATGCATCTAATTTGCATACAATGACCGGTGCATAGGCTTTCTAACTTGCCACCGACCTAATCTGCTGCGAGGGGAGGGGGGGGGGCAAGATAGGCTGCCTCGAGTGGATATCCCGAACAATGCCCTGCGATTACAACTGGCACTGCCAAACTATGCCAGCCTAGCAGGCCTCGCCTGCCAGTACTCCCAACGCAGTTGAGTGAGACTCAAGAGTACACAACACGGTATCTCTGATTCTTGCTTTAAATGAGGCGAAAAAAAACGTCGCTGGTATCACGGAGGGAAGTATCCATGTCTTGTTTCCACAGGCCTTAGAACTCTCTCTCTCTCCCTCTCTCTCTCTCGCTTATACACGGCCCTTTGCTCAGTGCGTTTGTCTTCTAGGAGCCCGGGGAGCTCTTTTGATCAACCCAATCTCTCTCTGGCACTTGAGACCTGATTGGCTGAAGAGCTTAGAGGGAAAATCTTTAATTAAGTAGATAATCTGTGGCGAGGAAGTTCGCAGCCCTCTTTCGCTTCTCCGGCGGCGGCCCACATTGGATCGCTTACCCACCCCCGAAGACGTTGGGAGCTAGGCCGAGCCTAGCCGGAGGCACGGGTACAGGAACTGAGAAACTATCTGTTTACGCAGCGTCTTGGGGCCGTCTCGTTTGGGATTATGTGTCACAGGGGCCCCTGCGGCCTCGTGTTCCTTCTCTCTACCCTGTTCCAGCTCTGCCATGCCTGGTAAGTCACAGTGGGTTCCTCGCTTTCTCTAAAGGGTCGTTGCGTCCATGCCACGGCCTTATGGCAGCAGGCAACGCTATGTGGCACTCGGTGAATGAATGCCCACTTCCACTTTGCATGTGCATTTTCAGAGTGGTGAATTGGACCTTGTGTAGCTTACTTTCTGGCGCGAGGAAAAGTTTCTGGATCTTCCGACCTTTCCTAGAACTAAAAGTAACTGCGCAAGAATTGCGATGGGAATCGGCTTGTGGAGCAAGTCCCCGAAAACCGGCAGGTGCTGGTCTTCCGGTTGAGGGGCGTGTGGGCAGGAGAGCGCACCATCAAAGCCAGAATGACTGAGTGAATGAATGAGGAGGCGTGCGTCAGGCAGCGCTGCCAATAAAGAGCCGCTAGGCGCTCGCACACCCATGTGTGGACGTCGCACAGTGTAGATAGAACAAGCACATTCGCCATTTGCCAGGGAAGTCAGGGTGATTTGACATGGCGCAGACAAGGGGCCCATCCCCCAGAGGACAGTCGCAGATCAAACGACCGTTTCTTCAAATTAAGTTCATCTCTAATAATTGAGTGCGTCGTTTTGTTGAGAGCTGATGTCTTGCCCTATGGCTAATTTTGAATTCCACAGGCCGCAATCAGAAGTGTAATGTTTGTTTAATTGTGTTGGGGGTCGGTAAGGTGATAGATAAGCAGGCGCGCTTCTCGATCATTCGACGCCGCTATTGCACATTATGATCGATGTCCAGGCCTTATAGAAAGAGTACGTATGCGATTGCGGTGCGTTTTCAACGAAACCAAAGTAGATGTCCAGGGAAATATCTCGAAATCCTGTAATCGTGTGTTCCGCCTAACACACCTCAATGTCTCTATCTAATTTGGCGTGCTTTGTCTCTGAGTGAAATTCCTCTATTATGTGTGTTATTTTTTGCGAAATGTGATGTGGCACGACTCCAGAATATTATTTATTTTATGTGTTTATTTCTAACCCGCCATAGGCCACAGGCATTAGGGAGCACAGATAGACACAATGCTTAAATATCAATTACTAGTGATTTGTTTTGCGAGGTGCATTTGTATAAAACACTCGCATTTGTGACATCTTAAGATGTTGAGATTCTTGAGAGTGTTCCTAATAAAAGTGAATTGAAACAAACAAGCCCCCCCCCCCCCACATGTTGAATCAATTAACAGGAAATATGCAATGATAAGAGAATGGTGTATTGGAAATCAGGTGAGGCGGGTTTCGGTACTCGTTAAGTAGATTTCACTGAACATATATTTCACCGAAAATGGTAGGCGAAATGGTATATGTGTAATGCATAATAGGTGGGGTGTGGGGTCAGGGTATAAGTTATGGTAGGGAGGGGTGGGGCGGTGCAGTGGTCTCCCCTGCATTGCAAAAATAAAAAAGTATAACAAGTAATACGTCAATTTCGTTTTTTCGGTGAAATCCTCATTAGGAGAAAAATATTCGAAGACGTCACATACATCCTTCCTTGCCGGGTGGGCGCATTCCCGTGGATCACTAATTGGCTACACCTGGACGGAATGTACGAAGAAGTATTTTGCAATTCTTGGTGAATTATGGATCCAGCGTCTGTGTCACCTTAGTCCATGGGCCAGTAGGGTGGCGCAGTGGGTTAACGCGCGCGTTGCAGAAATCTGAGTGAAAACACAGAGGTGGCAGGTTCGTGGAACTTGCTGAGCTGTTCACACTGGCTCCTAAAATCTGTACAATGTGTGTAGGGCTGCTGTTGAGCGAGAGGGGCATTTCCAGGGGACCCCGAATTACCGACAGGACTTGTTCTGTCCATAAGCACACTACGGGTGGGATCGAATCAGAAGAAACGGGGAGCTATTCATTATGCCAGCCACATTGGGAATTTGGGAGAGACCTCTGTTGGGTTATTGGAGGTGGTAAGAAATAGCGGAGGAGCAGAGATACCCAGACGCGGGGATGAGGCGAATTCGACCTCACGAAGGCCCACGGGACAGACTAAGAACGTGCTCCGGGACAGACGCGAAATGGAGGGAGGGTTCGGAAAAACGAGCCTCTGCGGAATGCAGCTAACCCTGACAACAGTGCGCTGACATCTAAAGCGCCCCCTTTCACCCCACGCCCGCGCTTTGCATAATCTGCTTTGAAGGCGGCCGAGATGTGGCTCGGGGGAGCATCTCCGACGGCTTTGCTGCTGGGCTGGGCCCGCGGCGGCGCTCCCTGGGAGGCGGGGCCCCTCGGGAGGGCCCTTTGATGACTTACGGCTTTCAATGGGAGTCACATTCTGCGGGGTCCCCCTGGAGCGCTGGGGTTAAATCCGTCTCTGTCTTCCTCTGCTGCCCCGCTTTTTACAGGGAAAGGGGCGCCTCGGAAGGCGCACTCGAGAAAGCCCCAGTTTGATGGCTTTATAGTCAAACTGACGCATGCCCATTTTTTTTATTGTAATAAATAAATAAAAAAAAGTCGGAATATGCTTTTACGTTAGCCAACAAAAAAAGGTATTATTTATAAGAAAAGCCAAACAAAATGCCTTGCAGAAGTGTTCGGGAGTACAGCTGGCGAGTGAAGTCCTCGTTACTGACATGCTGCCAGCCTGCAATGCGCTAGATCGAACCCTCGGCACAGCCGACTCAGCCCATCCGCAAATGTGCGAATAAGCCTTGGTGCATTTCTGCAGCAGCGACATGTTTGCACGGGTGCACGCGGTATTATTATGATGGATGCCTGAAATGTCTATATAATAAGGGACCTACACCCTTTCAAATGGCCCTGACAATGGTGGTTAATTGGTGTGCAAATAATGTGGCCAGAGTGGGAACAGGTCGAATTCTGCTCTTTTATTCTGCGCGTCACGGCCACACTCTTCTCCAGGATTGCCAAGTGCCCCGGGCCGCACTGAAAGGTGCATCGGAGACCAGGTTGGTTCCCCAAATTCCATAGAAGCCGCCCCCCGTGAAATTTAGACCTTCGCGTGTGTTGCTGATTTTTCTCATCTTTTTTTTTTAATTTTGAGTTGTGTCAATCGCTTCGTCAATACATTTCGTTTACATTTTTAAGTTTTCGATTCCCACAATTGAACCGTGCATTTCGCTGTACTGTACACATCGTTCTCGTCCTGGGCGCCTGGGCTATTTCCCTGCACGTTCACTTAGCGCTTTCCACGAAGAAACACTTCTAAAGTTCCCCCAGATCTTAAGTGAACAACTTCATCCAAATCGGTTCTGCCTCTAGCGAGCGTAACAATATATGTTTACATCGTTTCGCTGTGACAGAGACATGTATGGGTGGCGGGGATCTCCGCCCCCGAACCTGCGACCAGAGAGAGGGTCACAGCTAAGGGGACTGTCGCCGGGGTCCCGTTGCTGCCGCCGTGCGTGTCTCGCGGGGATGCGCTGAGACTGTCATCAGCTCGGATGCTGCGGGACGGGACGGGACGCTCAGCGCAAAGCGCCGCTTACTGCGAGCTGCTGTGCACAGCCACCCAGCATCCACCAGCACTCCAGGCTATATATCTACCTACCTACTAATCTAGCTATCGATATCTGCCTATGTGAGCATATCTAGCGTATCGGTCTGTCTATCTACCTGTCTACCTGCCAATCTATAAATCCCTGTCTAGCTTTCTGTCTACCTAGCTATGGTTATCTACCTATCTATCTCTCTATCAGTGACGATCTATCTCTATGTCTACCTACATAGCTAGGTGGTTGGCTATATTCGGTATAGCTATCTAGGTATTGATTATCTATCCATCTCTATGTCCATCGAAATGTATCTATAGCTAGCTATAGTATATATAGTCATCTAGGTGGGTGACCAGATGTCCCAGTTTCGCTGGGACTGTTCAGGTGTTTGCACCTCCGTCCTGGGGTCCAGAGACTTTTTAAGTTTAAAAAACCCTGCCCCGGGATTTGGGGACATAATTTATCCATCAGTTTGGCCAAAAAATAGGATGGTATTTTTAAAACTTAAAATAGTCTCGGGAACCCTGGCCCCTCTCCTCACTCAATCAACATGACACGGGACAGGCCACCCACATAGAAGTAGGACTAGTTTCACAGCTAGAGCTGTAGTCCCACTTCTATGTCAGTGGCCTGTCCCGGTTTTTTATTTTCAAAATCTGGTCACTGTACACCTAGGTATCTCTGTCGTTCGTTTGCTCTATCTACCTAGCCAGCTAGATATCAATATGTCTGTTTTGGTCTATCAACATATATCTATCCACCCATCCGCCCCTCCCCCTACCTGCCGGTCCACCCCTTGCTCCCGCTCTACCTCTCTCTCTTTTTTGTGGTTGTCTGTGTGCCTGCCTATCTACCTTTCTTTCTGCTTCCACACTGTCCTCGTTGACTACCTATACATCTACCCAGGGCCCTTCACCCGTCTAACCGCCTTGCTGTGTCCATCTACATATACATAATATCAGTGTTAGATGTTTAAAACCCTAAAAGTTAATAGCCATTCCTGTCTGCCACATGCCCATTTTTCCTTCTTTTGTTGCCATATTAATTAGTCTCGGGAGGATAGCTCAGGGGCAACGTGCAGTCTTGGAAACAAGAAGACACAGAGAAACAAAGGTTCGATCTCCGGGTCCGCACTTAGAAACCTCTGGGTATTAAGCACGTTATAAATAACCTATCTTATCATATCACAACCATTTAAACGCTTTACAATTTCTTACATTTCGATGTGACCCTTTTTCATGTTTACTTTAGAGAAAGCATCCGGCTCAAAGAGTTTCACCCCAGGCTCACCAACTCCATCAGCCCCACTCGTGTCAAATCGGCCCAAGCCCAGCTGGGCCGTCAGTCCCCACAGACTGGCACACCTTATAAAGATGGACAACCGAACAGGGTTCAGGCAATGGCTTGAGGCAGTTAAACTGAGGGCGGATGAGTTACCAAGGACGTCTGCAGATAAATACTGTCAGACACCTTGACAGCAGCGAGAAGTAGAACTGAGATGGGTGGGGTATCTGAAAGGAGTGGGCAATTTTCCAATCCAGGCTCCATCTCTGGCTTATTCGTTAGCAATCCAGACAAGCTTGGTGCCCCTGCCCCCCTCCCCGTCCTCTCCCGCCCCACGCAGTTGAGCACAGCTCCGGAAAGTCCCCGTTAAAATCATTAGCTCAAAACAATATGCTCATACGCCAACCCACATGCCTAGGGGCCTTCGCCTAAGGAAAAACCAAATGCCATTGATTGTAAGTAAAAAAACAAGCCAACTAATACAGGGCAAGAGAAACGTCGTCATCACTCATGTAGAGGAGTGAGCCAAGAGATGCTTTGAGGAACAAAGCGTTGGCATGGCTACATCATAAAGTCGGGCACGAGTGCATACGGTTGCAGACCTGAAATTCGTTCTCAGGACCCAGACTCAAGACTTGAGTCCCCTCGGAAACAGAGACTGCATTGCCGTAGGCTGTAGAAAAAGCAATCTCCCTCGGTTTATAAGCATTTGTGAGAGTTTGACCAAGGTGTCATCAGACTCCAATGTGAAAATTGTGGTGGACGATGTTAATTGGCCAAACTCAGCTAAGGATGGGACAGTTCCTAAGAATGTAATATTTTTATTTTATTTTAACACCAATAGATAAGAGCCCATATGCATACCTAAGCAATATAAACAAAGCATATTGACAATAGAACCATGTAAACCTACTGGAAAAGCAATTCCTATAAAAAAAATGTGTGGTCACAAAGTGAGAGAAGACAGTTCTTTAAAAGCTGTGGATCCACTTACCAGGCAATGTAATTCCTTACATGTTTGGTAGTCCAGCCTCCCCAAAATCATGTTTCGTTCAACTTAAGCAACAAGCCCACTTTGCACCATGCATATTCCTTTGTTCCCCATGTCTTAAACTCTCACAGCTCTAGTCCTCACTGCGGATAATGTGCTAATGACGTAAGAGAAACAATGCCTATTTATTTTCCCTTTTTCTTTAGTTACAATGAATATGTGTTTGATTCCATGCTTCAATGCTGACTTTGTTTTACGATTCACCTGTATGTTTTTTTCGGAGCACTTTCTTATTGAGCAAATGTATCACGGTTCACTTCATAACAATCAAATAAAATAAAAGTAGCAATGCAATGTTGGAGCACGTGGTTTGGGGTGTGTAACTACTGCCATAATTAAAATAAATGTATACAAATCAGAAACAAAAAAAATAAAAAATTAACAAAAGATCATTCTGGACAGCTGAAATGTCCCTAGGGGGGAAAATAGAATTGGCAAAGGCAAAAATGTGGGTTTTTATGTGGGCATGGGGTCCACATTTTCCAGACACTGCTGTAATGGCACGGTATCTAGTCAATTCATCTAAACCCATTCCATCTAATACCATTCCATCGATTTTTTCCATCTAAAAGATGTCTATCTAATGCATGTTTTTGGGCGGTAAAGGGTTAATTTTTGTTCTGTTGTATTTTAAAGGGTAAACCCCCCCCCAAAAAAGAAAAATGAAATGTGTTAGATGGACATTTTTTAGAAGGAAACATTTCAATGGAATGGCATTAGATGCAATGGTTTTAGATGAAATGACCATAAACCAATGGCACTAACTGGCCATAACATGGCAACAGCTGGAAAATGGTGTTGGTACATGGGCATATTATGGCAGTGCCCCTTAAATGCATATATAATACATGTACAAGAGCCAAAACGGGTGGCATTGCCAATGCTTGTTATTAGCAGGAATTCATTACAAGGATACACATAAAGCTTATGAATAAACTGCTTGAAAGCAAATGTGGGTAAGGCAGTTTCATTACATCAGGTGCTTGTTTAACTGTTTTATGGATGCAATTAAACCACTACCTTTCAAAAGGTTGCTCAGAAAGCAGAGAGGTAGACGCTAAGAGACCCAAGGGGTGAGTTTTGGGTGAGAAGTAGAAGGTAGTGGATGGGAAAGCCCATTAGGACTAGCATGACGTTGGGAGGTCAACAGGTGAGTAAATACCCAAACAACATCCACAGACTGTGAGTCCCTTCTCACATCTCATCTTCAAATCACTGGATTTACTGGCAAACCTTCCAAGAGGCCCAAAGACTCCAATGTAACTTAAGGAAGATTTTATGACTTCATGAGGAGGATTTTGATCCTTCCAGTTATTACAATAGACCTCTATTGGGGGGATGCCTTGATCTTCCAAGGACACGCTTGCCACCTTCAAGAGACATTCATTACTCAATTAAAGCACACACTGTCTTATCACAAGTTGTTTGAAGCAGTTTTGGTTGATATAGAAACATCCTTCTGGCAAGGTAAGAAAGGTAACAAAAACCTAGGACGAGGCTGCAGAAAGCTAGCGTGCAAGTAAAGTACTGATTCAAAGTGCCCAGTTTTGATTCTCCATTCTGACCTCAAGCATATAAGATCCAAAATTCAGTTTCTCTAATTATACTGAACTAGTGTACTGAATATGAGGCCTGATTCAATTAGCTCAGTGTATTGATCATTTTTTAAATTTGAATTCACCTGCAATCACATTTCAGTCCATATTCTTTTAAACCCTCATTACACACTACTATATATTTCCTCCACAGGAATCACCCGTTTGGCAGTAATGGCCACCAGCCTCACACTTTTAAATACTTTGGATTATCAATTCAAGAAAGACCTGCATTTTCCTCAACCATCTCTTCTAAGGTCTTCATTAGTAAAAGTTTTTCATAAGCTTTCAAGGTGTTAACCGTCTTCTAATCCGAATGTTTAAATGCGCATTTAATTCACAAATATGTGCAATAAATTCCCAACGAGATAGCAAAAATCATTAGAACTCCATGAAAAGGGAGGCTCCTAGAGAGCCAATTGAAGTAGTAAACTGGGTCCGAAGGGACCATCCAGGTTAAGAATTCTCCTTGTGTAATGTAGCCACAGATTTTGTAATGTGGGAAATAATACCAGTGAGTTGTTCTCATAATTCGGGATAAATGTACAACATTCAGATCCCACAAGAGCCCAAACTACTTTTGAAGCCAGGGTAGTATCCAAGGTCATTGAGTTCTGCAGTAACGGCACATATCTACCTACTCATGAGTGGTCAATGAAGGGGAAATAGCGGTGCCATTTGTCACTTTTTTCCAGCATCAGGGAAAGTCACAGGATCTAACCACAGTTTTTCTTGATGCCTATTCCAGCCAATATATCTGGATAAGGAACATTCATATTGCCTGACCAACCCCTTTGTGAGTAATGTCCACAACAGTGTTTAGGAGCATTAAATCTAGAAACCAATCTGAAGTCACTGCAGATGCCACCCCGCCACCCCCCAAGTTAAAAGGGACCGGAGCCACAGTGAAACCGAGGCTAGGTTGTCTGGAAAATGGGCAAAGACCCAGCAGTCTAAAATATTTTGATTGCAGCCGTATTGCCAGGTAGTATGTAGGACATTATTCTTGCTTTCTATCCAAGGATGTGCATTACGGCCCCGTGATTCATGACAGATAGTACTGAATGTTTCAGCAGTTAGGACAAATATCATCGCTAGAAAATATGTGTGATTCCTTTAAAAACAGCCGAGTAGTAAATCACTTAAACTGAAAAGCTCTTGATGTTGAATGCCAGGTACAGATGAAAGTTGTATCTGCTTTCCCAAGTTCTCAAAAAGTTGGTATGCTGCATACAGAGCTAAAATCAAAAAAAGACACCAGTGCAAACAGAAAACAATAGTTGCCATCAGGATGTGCCTATGAATGAACAGCCTGGTCAGCAATGCTATGCATAGTCAGAGATGTCCGTACATGTGTATGAGGACCAGGACACCAATTACAAACAGGAAAAACCAAGTAGCACAAGAGTAGAAAGGGAGACAGAAGACTCATAAGCAAATTATATATTTGCATCTTCTCTGGATATTCATATCAATTTAAACTTGCTCTATGGTATCATAGTATTTTAACTATGGCCTTCAAAGAGTTCTGCATACGCTTCCTTTCAATATATCACTTGATTATTGCTCAGTATTTTGCATGAACGAAAATTATAGCATCCTTTAATGGCTGAATCAGGACCATGGAGAGCAGGGACAGATTGTGGTTGTTCACTTTCTGTGTTTGAATTAACACTCACGAGACTGCACTACTGACTGAAGCAGGTCTGCAGGGCATGCGTTGAAGCAACAGTATTATCCTGAACAGTTGTTTAATACAGGCTCCCGTAGTGCCCAGAACCAGATTTTGGTGTAGATGATCCAGCTGGCAACCCCTCCACCCCACGAGTATTGATCAAAGCATGCCCCTTTCACTTGATCGACGTTTGCATGGATATAAAAGGGTACTTGCCACTGTGGTTGTAACGCCAACTTCCTCTCATACACTCACAAGTAGACCCAGTCCCTTGGTTGAAGGGAATGGCAGGGTCCTGAAGTCAGCTCTGGCAGTGCTTTATTGACATGCAAATAGAGCTGGCAACCTTCACAAGAAGCTTACAGGAATTCTTAGTGGCATCATCTTGCAAATGCAAATCCAAATATTGTGCTGTTAAAGCAGGGGTTTGGGGGGGCATTCAAATAGGGCACCCAGCCAAAACATCAAGGGGGGGCTCTGACAACTCATGCTTTTTGGTGGGGTCAGTCTGTATATGCAGAAAAAACAAGGGTAGGGCTGTAGCCATTGAAGGACAATCTCTTTAAACATTTAAAGCAACCTATTTTTAATATCAATATTGCAGTGTTCAACTGCTCCACTAGATTGGAAATTATAGGCCCAATGAAAGTGCTGATAGATGTTCAGGGCTTTACAGTTATCTGTAACTACCCGCACAGTGAAGTATTTACCTTGCTCACTGTCAAACACTGCAGGAAGACCAAATCATGGTATGAATTTGGTGACAAGTCTTTTGGCAACAGTGATAGAAGCAGTCCTTCAGCACATGTAGGCCTCTACCCAACCTGAAAATATGTCTACTATCATCAAACAATATCTATATATATATATAAAACGCATAGGTATTTTGCTGTACTCAGCTGATGCAATTACTCAGTGTTAGGTTGCTCTCTGCTGTTTAAATTGTAAAGTGCACCTCTGCATGGAACAGCTATGATTTTAACAAACAGGATGAGCACGGTTCTACGCGTTCACCTCCGTTCGCGCTGAGCACATCTCCCGTCAGAAGGGGAAAAAAATTAAAACTATCCATACCCCGAGAACTTCCAGGGTGCAAATATCTTTCATGGCCCAGCTGGGGGCCAAAATGGGGTTTAACGTCCCGCAGCCCGAGCTGAGGCCCTTGCTTTGCTCGGGCCTACAATGATCAGGCTGGCAGGCCGTTAAATACCATGACTGCCCCCAGCGGAGGCATGAAAGCTACATTGTACTTTGTTTGCAGAGGAACTCAGTCTAACAGTCCTTGTTGTAACAAGGGAGTGTATTTCTGTAGCTCAATTTTTCGAATTTGGAGATTATTGCAACACAGACAAAAATTCCAACTCTCTTTGTGACGATGCATCTCAATAAATACTATCAGGGGATAAATAGATAGTGCGGCCCATTCTACACAACAAATCCAATCCTGATAAATGAACTGTAGTTGAAAGGCTCAATAAAAATGCATGATGCTCAGAAAGCAGATCCAAAGGCATGGTCATAGGTCGTGTAACTGGATGGGGTATTGGTCGACACCCGACACCTGCTGTATTCGCCACCTCAACTGAACAGGGGACATTTGGAAATTCGAAGGCTCTGAATGCTGAGTTTGATGCTCCAGTAGCCGCAAGACAAGGCTTGTTTTCCCCACTAATAGCATCATTAATGTAATGAGTAGAAAGATCAATCAGAATCAGTGGTGCAACAATGTACTGGCCCCTGCTATCCTGTTATGTGTGAAAAGTAGCTAGCAGGCAGTGGTGGATGTGGAAAGGACTGCTAAAAAGAAGGTGACGGGCATGTTGGTCATGCTGCCTTCTGAGCTGGTTGATTGGGGCAGTCAGACTTCCAATGCCCAAACTCTTTGTCATTATTGTTCTGATCATTATACACATTCGTCATTGTCTATCTTGTGCCCCTTCCTGTCCCGATTAACCCGAGGCTCCTCTTGCTCGGCCCGTCCTCTTCCTCTAAAACTAGCGCCTGCCTGGTGCCCTACTCTTCCTTGCAAGGGATGGAGCTGATGGATTTGTGACAACACCATTAATTTAGCATCTGTGGTTTCCTACTGTCTTTCTACCTTCTTTTGAAAATGCTGCACTGCTAATAACACTTCAGTCAAGTTCTTGCCTTTCCAGGCAATGAGATCTGCCTTGATTCCATCAGCTGTCTTGAGCTGCAGTCCCATTACAAATGCAAAAACCACGGCTTGCAGTGGAGCAATCACTGCACTGGGAATCCCCGAAAGCTAATCAAAACATTGTTTTAATCTCTCAAGAAAATCGGTGGTGTCTGCACTTGTTTTTTGCTTACACGCATTGATTTTGGTCCAGTCTGTTTTCTTGGGGCACATTTCTGCAAAAATCCCACGGAGTAGCTTGTTAATGAAATCTTTCAATTTTTCCATCAGGGGTTCTTGCAATGGCCAATAGCTTTTCTGCTTTAATGAAGTGACCATTTCAGGAGAAAGGCAGCTCTCAACACCTGAATCAGATGGAAACAGGTTGGATTGAAACAGTCAATGATAATCTGTAGCTCTTCTTAAAATAGAACCTTGTGTTAATGGATCTGAGGAAACTTTTGCATGCTATTAGATCGATCAATGGAGATTGATAGTGCATGCACAGTCACCTTTGCATTGCCTGCTGTAAGTAACTCCACTCAAGTAATCCCACTAAGTCAGTGCCTTGTCTGGGATGCCTAGGGGAAGCCCTTATTTATATATTTTTTTGGCAAGTTATAATCTGGATGATGAACCCTTGTATAACACCCCTCTCTTAGAATCCCCCTGACTCCACTGAGCCAAGAAGTAGATTTATATATCACACTTTTATAATAAATTAATAATTGATATCACACTTATGAATATAATGTTGATCAACAATGGGTAATCTGACACTAGCACACCTCTTTACAATCAATGAGGAGTTGGTATAGGATTACATAAGGCAGCGAAAATACTTTTATGGTTTCAAGGGAAAAGCAATGAGAAATGAAATGCAGTACAGAAATAACTTGATATGATTTTAGCAAAAGATAATATAATCACTTTTTTCTCTGGCAATTCACCCCCCCCATGCAATGTAAGAAATGGAAGGAGAGCACAGAGTCGTCAAGAATCCCAACAAAATGTACTACGAAACGCAGTTCCCCCCTAGCAAGCTTAGAGAAAAACAGGTATGATTTTAAAACACAGGCCCAAAATGCTTTGAATGTGGTGGCAATGAAGTGAAATGATGCTAAAATTGATTTTAATTCCCTGTAGAGGTTCAGGGTAATTGATAGCTAGTTTATATTAGTTCAGGCTCACTTTAGCAATGCTCTATGAGTAACTAGAAGGTTAAAACGAATTTTAGCAAAGGAAAGCAAGGAGCTGCTGATTTTTACACGTGGCTGAAATTGTGCAAAATGTCAAATCGCGGCAAATTTAATCGCGTGCATCAAGCGTAATTATGGAGGCCCTATAAGGAGTAGCAAGTCGGTTCTAGGTCCGTTGGAAAGCCTAGAATCTTAGCTTTAAGATAACAGTTAAATTTCGCTCCTAGCACAAACGGCTCCAGAGATACGGCCAATTTAGTCAAGGTAGTTTTTCGGACAGAATGACACGATTCTAGGAGGCAGTTCTAATAGGCTAAAATAGTTTGGATTACATTATTTTAACTAAGAGATTGGTTTTGCACAGTGAGTACTCACACTATATTTTTGAAATAAGCCGTCAAGGTCTGGTCAGGTTGGACGGGACTTCCGGCGGGTGGTTCTGAAGTCCCAGCTATCTGGGTCAGCTCTGCTCTCTGGGTCTGTCAAGCACCGGTTCTGCTCACACCGGTCTGGTTTGTGGTTCTCTCTGGTTCCAGATACAGCACTGCTTTCTGGATACTGCTACAGGTTCTTGCAAAAAGTTCTTGGCAAAAATTCAAACAGCTCGCCCCGCTGTTGAATAGTTTGGTTGGTTTTAAGGCCTGCTGAAGAGGATTCAGCTTGTGGATTTAGGTCTCTCTGCTACAAATTCCGGAGTTAATTTCTGCTACAGGCTCTGGAGATTGATGGATTTGAAGTCTGGATCTCTGGATGTGAAGTCTGAAGTCTCCTGGCAAAGCGTCCCGCAATAAAGTGGAAAGTGAATGTCTCTACCTGGGTTTCAATGTTCCTTTTTATGTGTTTTGAAAATGGGTGTGTGCCTGGGCCTAGCTAAGCCTGCCCCTCTCACTTGTCATTGGCCCAGTTCCTCCTCTCTCCCTTGATTGGGGAAGGAAATGTGAGTCAGAGTGATGCTGTAGGTTTTATGGTCCGAGGATCCTTCCCCTGTCAAATTGCACACAAATCTATATTTGATCCAAACACACATTTATCTATGAACCATTTTTCTAATATTATAGGTCCAGTTAACATATTTTCTGTAGTACCAAACCATCCGATCCCTGTCTTTGTACGATGTTGTGTCCACTTTTGACAGAATTCTGCCCCTTTTCATCCAGATAACGACCTTTAAACCTTTCCAGATTTGACACAACTGTACACCCCCCTTCTACACACATTCCAGTAAATTTTCATTTGTCTAGCTTAAACACAGTGTCTGCAATATCAATAAATAGCGGGGTTCTGCCTCAGAACATGGTACAGAGTCCTAACGCCTTTTAAAATGTGGACGGAAAAATCCCAAGAATAATGATATTATTTATATAATTTTGACCAGTCCGCACTATGAGTTATCTATCTTTTTAAAATTATGCCCTGGTCAAAAAGGGGTGTGGCTTCCCACATCACATGGTGGAATAACTGGTTTATCCACTTCCCCCAAGCTCAGCTTGCTAGCAGAGGCACTGCCCCTCCCAGTTTCTCCCAAGAGGAAGCCACTTGACGGCCCCCCCAATATAACATTTGCCTGAGTCCAGGACAGGACTTTGTTCAACTTCCTGCAGTCCCCAGGTGCTCCTCCCCTAACCCAATCAGAGAGGTGTCATCTACTTTTGGCAGTGGCAGCAGGATGCAGCTAGGCCTGGGAAGAGTGGCTGAGCAGGTTTCTCCTGTCGGGGGTAGTTGTCAGGCAGAATTCAGCTAAATGTCACTTTAGTTCCCAGTTTAAATCAAACTTACAATTTTTACACATGCAGCTAGAATGCTGATTCTAAGTTCAAAACCATGACATTTAACAGTTGCAACTATGTGACACTCAAAAGTAGGTCACTCATTTAATTTAAACATTTCGATTTTAGTGTTTTAAATCCAATTTCAATTAAGCTGCTGACATCCACAGCTCAGCCAGTTTTGTTCTAAAAATTGTTTTGGGCTCTTCATCTTCCCAGATTTTGTATGCACACAACACTTCATTCTGCCAGATGTCTGCTGGTGTTCAGTAAGATATTTGAATATCCTGCAATGTTCGAAATAGGCACTTTGAGCTTGCATTCAGGAAAACAAAGGTGATTTTAAGGCGCTTTTGGTCTAACAACACTGTTATTTTTCCTTTGACACCACCTTTCACCCCTGGCGCTTCCGGTCCATCATGCTGGCACTGGTGGGTGGCAGGTTAGACAACCATTTTGGTGTGCGCACAACCGCGCGGTTTTCCTGGTTCTGGGATGGAATGATGGGCGGCGACAGCTCATCCCCACATCCACCCAGTCTATTGATTTAGTTTTGTTCTGGGATAGAATGATGGGCGGCGACAGCTCATCCCCACATCTACCCCGTCTAATAATTCAACATGGGTCAAAACCCTTGACACTGCCCCATGAAAGTGCCTCAAAGGGTGCGCTACAGTGTCAATTCTGGGGTCGGAGGGTGAATTAGGGAACCTTTAAAGAGTTGCAGATGTGTTAGATGCAGGCGAGGCAACACAAATATTAGCAATTAGCCATCTATTGCACAGCGTATCAATGTCTGAATGCGATTGCGATGTACAGCATCTTAGTGAGTGTATAGGTGTACATTGACTATTTTCTGGCAGTTCACTGAGGGATGAACTGTCACCCGGACAGGTTGGGAATTTGGGATTGGTCAGGTACCTGATCAGGTGCAAGATTCAATCTAGCGGGATAATAGAACAGTAAAATATCTTGCGGAGTTTCTTTCGGTGTGTCTACTCCTTGAAGTGCAAGATAAAGTCTACTGCAAACTTTTCCGTTTTTAAGAGTGACTACATTTCTTAATTTTGCTTTCACTTCTTTTAATTGCTCTTGGAGTTTCTCTTGTATGTCTCTCAGAAAACTGGTCTTGTACTTGGAATGCCTTATAGTGACTTCCACGTGCCTGTCAAAGGAGGAATCCCACTGCTTCTGGTGACATTTGGATCCCCAGATTTCTAGAGTTCCTCTTGAACAGTCAAGATCAATTGTACCTTCCTTTAGAAATTGCTTCATGGGATCTATGTGAATCGACCAAATATTACAATTTATCCAGAAATGTGCCAGTATTGGGCAAATAGTTTGTGTACACAAAATGAGCTATACTTCCCTAAGGGGGAAATTGAACTTGCTTAGATTTACCCATTCCCGTTCTTGTAGAGGTAAAACACGTATTAACTTTAAAGAAATCCATGTTGCTCTTTTTCAATGCCACGCTCTATTATGCACTCATGATTGACTGCTCAGTAACCAAGCACAACAGAGTAGTGCTGTGATGCAGCTCAGCCCCCATTAACATCAACCTTTCAATAACTAGGATACATAGCCTATGCAGTAAATTCAAGATATACCTTTTCCACCTTTTTTTTAGCATCAGCTGTGGTCCAGAGACTGCGTATGGAAAATACAAGAGTTACACACACACAGACAGGGGTGAACTAGGAGGTGAGCCCAATCAGGTGACATTGCTAGGATAGGAACAATAGAAACAGAAGTCTTCACCAAAGCCATGCTTGCCTCAGCAACAGGTCTATGGCTGCACAAATGGGTCAGGATAGAAGCAGGTGGAAGGACAGATAAACCATTGCACTTTCTCACTTTTCGGCACCTGCCACTGCCCTATATGACAACCTTTTCACCACTATAATGTCTTTTGGGACTTGCAGGAGTCTTGAATAATATACAGACCTATGTATTTTACATTAATTCAATATTTCCTAAAAAAAAAAAACACTCACTTCCTACACTGAGGATATACCCCTTATATCCCTTAAACGTCATGCATCGATACAAGTCCTTCTACCTTTGAAAGCCAGATGTCCCTTGACTAAACCTCATTTTTAAGAGCACTCTATTAACAGATCCAGAATAACATTTAAAATAGGCAAACATGATCAACAAAACAAAGAACAATTAAATATTACATATTCACTAAACAATCCTCTGAATAAAAGCAGCTCTTTCTTTAGTTGGCAGAAAGGCTCCCTGACTCACTGGTGCGCCCCTCAGCAAGATCCACCTCAAGACTAGGCATCTTACCTTTTTCCATGGGTTTGGGGCACCCTTTCAGCCACTGGATCCAAGGTGAAAGACAAAAAAGTTTGTAGAGGAACTGGACTCGACTCTTGGCTGAAGTTAGTTTGGTAAATCTTTAATAGCAGTACTGTGGTTAAATACAGAAATGGGCAGTACATGATCTTCAAGCAACCCCCGAAACTGTATCGTCCCACCCCATACAACAACTTATATAGGTTTTTCATGAAGTGTGAAGCAAAGTGTTTGTCGTTGGAGACATCGAGCTGAACTCCTGCCTGCTCGTGAACAAATTGCCTTGCTGTTCACTTCAACTGTGCTTTTATCTGCTGGAAATATTTTATTGCTGCTTGCTCTTTAAGGAGGAGAGCCTGCCCATATATGCTTGGACCTGTGTGAATCACGTGTGCAAAGTGTGAAGCAAACTGTTTGGTGTTCGAGACATCTGAGCTGAACTCCTGCCTGCCTGTGAACAAATGACCTTGCTGTTTACTTCAATTGTGCTTTTATCCAATGGAAATATTTTATTGCTGCTTGCCCTTTAAGGAGGAGAGCCTGCCAATTTATTCTTGGATCCGTGCAAAGAGTGAAGCAAAGTGTTAGGAGTTCAGCTCGGATGTCTCCAACACCAGCCTGCCTGTGAACAAATTACCTTGCTGTTCACTTCAACTGTGCTTTTATCTGCTGGAAATATTTTATTGATGCTTGCCCTTTAAGGAGGAGAGCCTGTCCGTATATTCTTGGACCCCCGCGAAGCGTGTGCGTGAAATGTGAAGCAAAGTGTTTCGTGTTGGAGACATCCGAGCTGAACTCCTGCCTGTGAACAAATTACCTTGCTGTTTACTTCAACTGTGCTTTTATCTGATGGAAATATTTTATTGCTGCTTGCCCTTTAAGGAGGAGAGTCTGCCCATATATTCTTGATCCCGCGCAAAGCGCGTGCGCGAAGTGTGCAGCACAGTGTTTGGTGTTCGGTACACGGAAACGGAAGCAGCACTCCTAATTTTCATGATTGGTGTCTTTGCAGTTCCTTTTAAGTCCTATTCAAATTTTACAATATTAACTAGTCCGAAAAAAGGTGCGAACTGACGATCGAATTTGATTATCTTGTGACTAATTTTCCTACTATCACATTAGCCAAGCTTGATACTCTAGACAGCGGGTGTCTGTGGGCACAAGCCTTTGAGCCGACTGTCTTATTTTAACACCAATGCTGAAAAGGTGCCTTTCTGCACTGATGGACCTGCATAAGTAAACAAACGGCTAGTGACTGTGGCCTGACACTTTTTGAGCTGATCCATGCTTGAAACTGACGTTGAACGTGCCTCAATTATTGTGCTCTGCAATGTGTGTAGTACTATTGAGTAAATAGGCGGTTGCTGACTGCTGGCTGAAGCCTTTGAGCTGACCATTTGCTTGAATGGATTTTTACTATGGTGCGCTAAGCCTGTGACTGTGGGCTGAGACCTGTGAGCCGACTGTTTGTCTGAATAGAAGTCCACGGGCCTCATTATACGGTTGCTGTTCCGGAAACAAGGGTACCGGTAAGCTCACCGGCACCCTTGTTTCCGGACCGACAAACTACAAGTCTGCCTGTCAGAGCTGCTGTGCCTGATAGGTCTGACCCTGCCGGGCGCAGTGGCCACAGTAGGCATACTTGTCACGGGAGCACCAGTACCATGGTTAACAGTTCTGGTGCTCCCGTGTCCCCACTCCGAGAGAGTCCCATAGGAATATATGGGGATGGGGGTTAGCAAAACTACCAGCGCCTGACTTCCCGGCCACCGGATCTGTAGTAGTCCGGTGGCGCAGGGAAGTCAAGCAATGATCATTTTTTAGGGGTCCGGCGGCAACCCGCTAGTAGCACTGGCTGGGTTACCGCCGGACCCGTAATGAGGCCCAATTCGTTTGAATTTATCTGCAATACCCCGCGTTAAGCTGTGTTATTAAATGAACGACTGGTGACTGCGGGCTGAGGCGTTTCAGCTGACCGATTTATTGCGAACCCGAACTTGTTTTCATTATCTTGCTGTTTGGAGTGTGTGGAGCTGCCTAACATACAGCTAATTATATTATGAGCTATTCATAAACCCTAAAAACAGTGATGCCGACAAAACAAAGATGTCTTTGACAGCGGCCACATCAACAAACTCCCCCGGGGAACCATGATCAATGACACTCTACATTCCAATACTGAAAAACGCAGACGAGCAAAATTGTTAACAACTGATATCAGAAATGTCTGTATCCAGGATACTGAAAAGAGGAGCGGCGAGAGGAATGCATCCCAAGTGAAACCTCAAGTGCAGAGTGGTTCAGAAGGTCATTTATTATTAATGGACTTTAGTGATATCTCAGACACTTTGATAACGGATGCTTTGTCATACCTGGAACAACACCCCATTGTTCTAGAAACACAAGGTGAATTTAGCAATCCTCCACCAGTAAATGTGTGCGTCGCAGGAGATTTATAACAAAAGCCTACAATCACTCCTGCAAGCACTTGAGTAATTACTTCTAATTCGAACATTGTTGTGGCTCAAATTCATACAACGTAACAGACCATTAGCGATTGTAAACTGCACGAGGTGAATGCCAGAACTGATGCTTTATCTCCTACAGCTATGTCTGCTACTGCATCACCTGAAGCACTTAATCAAACAATTGGAGGAAGGGAAGAAAAGCAAACAGCTCTTCTTGATAATGTTCTCACTGAGCAATCTGCTGCAGAAGTAGTTCTAGTTCCATACACACAAATTCTGAATTCACAGAGCCCGGCTCCCCCACTCAGCCACCTTGATTTATCTCATTCACCCATACTATGTGGGTTTTCTCTAGACTCCTCAACATGTTCATTAGCCTCTTATGTGAATCCAACTCCACGGAGGATAAAGAAATATAATAAGGAGCCAGCCACTTTAGTAGAAGTTACTTTGATAGCTATGAATACTGCCCTGATGTCGTTGGCTAAATTATACGAGATGTTAGATAACAAACTGACCTTTCAAACAGAAATTATAACTAAACTATATGAGCACTGGTTGGATAAAAGTTTCTTTAAGACCGCTGGGGTACCATTAATTGGAAATGAATTGTATAATAGCCCTATACGAACAAGTGCGTGTTTACCTTCTCCACCCTTGGTAAAATCCCCACCTAAGAGTTTAACATCTTGCATTTTAATTGATGAAGTCGCACTTGTGCCAACATTGAGCGAACAGACAACCAATTAAGTCCAGGAAACAGAGCTCTAATCTATGGAATTAACTTTGAAGGTTGAAAAACCTACCTCTGAAATTTTGAAGACCAAAACTGAAATAAGAATGTAAAGCCTATTTGTGAGAAACAAAAGTCTAAGAATCAATTAACTTTGCCTAAGGACTCCCAACTAGGCTCATGAAAACGTATACGAATTCTAACAACACCAGATAAATTGAGATTTCATTCAAACGTAAGAACGATGAAAAAAGTTAAGAAAGTAGTACGATTAAAACGATGCGTTAAAAGAGCTATGCCTATTGCAGAAGACTCACAAGCAGAGGCAGAACATGAGGTTTCTGCCCCTCTGAAGGATCTGATTGAAGCAGCCAAGCGAATGGAACAGTTGGCTGCTGTCAACATGGAACCTGTGCAGATCCAAAACCTTGACACCACCCAACCTAAGATCCAATATCGATTTAATAATGAAGATAATGGGATGAACACCCTCAAATTGTGGCAAAATAAATCAAATTTTACAACACTTCAGCAGAGAAGGAAAGAAATAGAAAGCAACTGTATAGCATTGGTTACGCATCAGATACCCCACACAGAATCTTTAAATACCTGTCTAACTAACAATATTCAAACTACTGCGGCTAGCTTAAACGCTGGCAATAACAAAAGGCAATCACGCTTAGTGGGACAACAGCAGATGACTGAGAATCCTATAATAAGAATGAATACAGCAATTACCATAAATAAAACGATCACACGCTTATTCTACAATGTAGACCTAATCCATGCCCATAATACGTGCTAAATAGATCTAGCATTCTTAACATGCTTAGTGATGTTCACATTTTGGAAGATATACAATCTAGTGATATAATTCAAGTTTAGTTTGTAGAAGGAAATAATACTGGTTTAGTGAAATTATGGATCCAATCTGGTGTAATCAGGAATATGCTTTGGCAAGCGAGAACATAATTATATCAGATAGGTTTTATCCTAATGAAAGACTACACTAAGAACCAGGCAAGCGAGATAAGGGGAATTGAACCAAAGTACCAATATGAAAATGCTCAAAAGGAAAATCACTTCTTAGAAACAGAAAGCAACCATATTCCCTTGCTAACATTTACTTGCACCCATGGGACATTCAGAGAATCTTGGCAAGTCAAATTAATGACTGCACAACCATGGACGAAGATGATCGTCAAACAAAATCTAGGTATTCAGAGATTACAATCCAAATGAAATGACCCTCAAGTGTATACTCAATCCTCCTGGAACACTACAGGATTTAAACATCTTCTATTTAATAAAACTGACAAATTTACATTTTTTGATATTATCATGTTACAAGAAACTTGGCTCTTGGAAACCCCAGTGTGGGAAGGTCCCATCCTATCGCTACTGCCCGCCACTAGAGAAACAATGGGCTGCCCCGCAGCCGGCCTCTTGTTGGCTGTGAAATCTAAGTTGCACTTTACTTAAGAGTCATGGGCATCACCCAATCCATTCACTCATCTGGTTAAGCTGAAAACACCCTTTGGTGATATGGCTGTGCTCAATATATATTGGAACCACGGAGGCATAGCTGACCATTTGTTTTTTATGGGAGCTACTGAAATGTTGGATTTAATCAGTGGGATACTGTCTATTATGCACGTAATAATTGCAGGCGACTTGAATATCAACTGCATCCAAACTAATAAAGCAAATTTTACTGATGCCGCCAAACAATGGCTGGCATTAATGTAGGAGAGACAGTTCCTAATGATCTACGGGACACTGAAAGGGGATATCCCTCCAAAAGCAACTTGGAAAAGAGGGAATTTAGGCACCACCATTGATCATATTTTTGTTCAACAAAATACTTAGAACTTAATTGAAAATTTTGAGGTCCAAAACAAATCTAAAAGCGATTATGATCTATTATCTCACTTGGAAATGGCACACATAGTTAGATGATACATAATATTATCCAGCTAGATTGATTCTTTCGGGTGGGAGGAATAGATTTAGGTGGACAGACTCATGATTAGCACATTTTAACACCCACATATTGAATCAGAATCTAAATTCCAATCTGGCATATTTGGAAGGTAGATATGTTGCTATCATAAGTTTATTTAAATTACAACCATCGTTTAATTCAAAGCCATGCTTTAAGCACAAACATGTTATTGACATTGAACTAAGTAATTTAAAAAAACGCAACTACAGAAAAAAATGAGAGCAGTTGCCCATTTCGAAATGGCTGTAAGATTGCCTTTAATTTGTAAACTTAAGACACATTATCGCAACTGGTGCAAATCTCACCAGGACCTTATGTTACAGAAAGATGGCGGGCACATGCTCAATATTATCGCATCTAAGAATAGCAGCCACATTTGGGCAACACTAAACGGAGCTTGTCATGATAATAAACTGCTGTTCCAAATCAATGCTGTTCAGGAAATAACCTGGAATCAGTATTATGAAGAGCTCTATGGTACCACTACTAAAAACCTTGATACAGTTTCTGGGTTGCGGAACAGAGAAGAAACACTTATTTTTGATAGAGATGACATTTTCCTCCAAATAGCTAAACTGAGTGGTTCTAGAGCCCCTGGACCAGATGGCCTTGCATATCTAAAGTTAAAGGAGCATTCTGATGCCTAGGCTGATATTCTATTCAATCTATTTTCCAATGTACTACAAAATAGGAAAATTCCACCCACATGGAAAAAATCTGTAATCAATCTAATCTTCAAAAAAGGTGACCGTAAACTTCCTCAGAATTACCGGCCTGTAGCATTACTGGATGTCCCAGGGAAAATATTTGCCTGGTTGTTGTTGAGAGACTTCACGAACTGGGTATCTAAGAATCAATTTATGGATAATTTTCAGACAGGCTTTGTTCCTGGTGTAATGACCTCTTTTAACTTCCTAGCATTTTCGCTAATTAAATACAGAGAGCAGTACACAGGAGAAACAATATATATGGCTTTCATTGATTTCAAAACTGCTTTTGATTCTATTTCAACAGAACTATTGTTTGATAAACTTGAAAAAGCAAAATGATCCACTTATATTCAAGCTCTCATTGCACAATTGTATTCGAATACTATGATTCAAGTGCAATTTACCCAAGAAGGCCAACTCTCTTGACCAATCTTGACATAGAAAGGTCTGAAACAGGGCTGCAGCCCTATTTAATTTCTTTACAGTTGATATTGGTAAATTCCTCAAGGCTGTGTGTTCAAACTCCCCTAATTTAGGCTCATTTCTACTATTGTGGCTCCTATATGCTGACGATTTAGTCTTGTTGTCGAAAACTCCGAAAGGCTTGCAAAATCTCCTATATGCCCTGGAAAACAACGCTCTTGAGAGCAACCTAGCCATAAATCTGGAAAAAAATAAAATTCTAATTTGCGGAGGCAATAAATATAAAAGAAAGTGTAGCTTTAAGTGGAAGCTCCATGAAACTGCTGTTGAGGTAGTCAACAAGATCTCTATCTTGGGTTAAACACAAATAAAAACTTAGCAGATCTTCCATATCGTCTCAAATTAAGAGCAAAAATACAAACAGCTGTGACACAGACCAGATTAATGCTTGAAAAATATGGAAAATATTCCTATAAGCTTGTATTAATTTACTACAAACAAAAAGTGATACCGGTTGGAACGTAGAGTGCAAAATCCAGAATTTACAATGAAATGAAATACTGGACCAAACTTGAAGGCTTATTTTGGAAAAAAGTTCTAGCGCTGCCATCCAGTGAACCTATGGAGAACATAAGGCATGAACTTGGTCTATTTTCGCTTAACAGCATTGTCATTTGGTAAAATTCTAACACTATATTTAAAATGCTTGTTGGCACCTCGCTCGGAGACCCAGCTATCTACTATAGCCATGCTAACGACTTCTAACACTGATAACTCACTAATGCCTTGAATATGCTTAGCAAAGGAGAACATGAAGGCTGCAGACACCACACCAGACTGGTGGATGAATAAACCAACAAAAGCAAAAACCAAATTGTGGTGGTACGGCTGGCGGATGATGTGGCAATAGTCCCAAAAATATCAGTTTTAAAAATGGAAATGTTGTCTTAAAACCCCTGAACAAACCAGAATTATACCTGACAAAATGTCCTGCTCCTAAAAACAGATCAATGTTTCTTCAATTTAGGTTAAACCTATGGCCCACTAAGAATTAGCTAGGAGCCAGGACAAATTCAAATGTAGCTGATAGAGCAGGTTGTCAAGCATACACAGTTCTGAACCAGAAAGGATAAAGCATATCTTAATCTATTGTCCAGACCTTTTAGATTTGAGAAAACTGCACTTTCAACCTCTGTTTAATGATTCAAAAACTTTAACACCTGAGAAACTATGGGTTTTAATTACTAATTTTAGGCTTAGTATGAATTTGACCGAGTCTGTCATGATAAATTGACTAACATGACTCACACGAAATGTCATGTTCCTTTCATTGCCTTTTTCTGCTGTACATATTTCTATTGTCTTTTTTTGTATATATTATTAGCATGGTCGTTTTTGTAATGTATTTAATGTATCACTCAAGATGTCATTCTGTTTTTTAAATATGTAAATGAAATTTCTTTAATATACATTGTGTTGCATTGAAAGATTGAAACGACTTAAACCAATTAAAAAAAAGGTTTTTCAGTACACCGACTCCAATATAACTAAAAGAAGATTTTATAACTTCAATAGGAAGGATTTCATTCCTTCCATCTAGTATAAAACACCTCAACGAGGAGACGGGCAAGCCTTGGTCTTCCAAAGTCATTACTGCTTCCATCAAGAGATATCAATGCAAATGTGGATACATCATTAAGTTAAGGAACAGTCTTTCTTATCACTAGTCGTTTAAAGCTGTTTCGCTTGACACATAAACATCCTCCTATTAAGCTGAGCGAGGCTACAAAAACCTGTGCTTAGGCCGCAGAAATCTAGCCTGCAAGTAAAATACTGCTTCAGTGTGCCAAGTCTAGACTCTCAATTCTGATAGCAAGTATATATGATTCAAAATTGAGTCTCTCTAACTATACCAGGCCTATTCACGGAATGCAAAACCTGGTTTTATTAAATCACTGATGTTTTTCTCATTTTTTATTTGAATTCACTTACAGTCACATTTCAGTATACCTTATTTTAAACCCTCATTACAAACAAATGTATGTTAACTTCACAGGCTTATAGGTGGTGCCTTCAAGGCCACCTAATAGCAGGAACTAGCAATTAGGCAATGACAGAGCATAAAGAGTTCATTAATCAAATTACATTTTGTTGCATGCAAAAAGCAATGCTGCAGTATATTTACAGGATTAATGACTCTGCATTTCTTGGCAAAGATATGGTCAGATCCACTGTATGTCCTTGCAGCGTTCCACCTATTACCTTTATTCTTTGTGCAGGGTTAGTGCCTCAAATGTAGGCTTAATGATCTTGTGCTCAGGTGATCATGCGATTCAGCCCCATTCATTAATGTCTATCGCAATGTCCCTGTCATGGCTCAGGGTCCTCAACCCAACCATCTCCTCCTTGACAGGTGCCTGCCAGCAATCTCTCATCAACTTCCCTCCTGTACCTACTAATACTCCTTCCCCTCCCTCCCTGTCCCTCTTCCACCTCCTCCGACTGGTTAACCATGCCCCTGCACCCCTCCTCAGAAAACAGAGACCTGTTTCAACTAGCCACACTTAATGCTCGCGCTGCTATCAAACACTCTGCTGACATCTGCCTCCTCCTTGAAGACATTGACCTCGATATCCTCGCTCTTACCCAGACATGGGTCATTATCAGCTCAGTCACTGCATTTGTCTCTCTTCTCCCTGATTGTTGCAAGATCATTTCCAAGCCTCACCCTAACTGTTCTGGTGGTGGGGCTGCACTCATCTTCCCTGAGTGGGTGTCTTCTTCCCTCGTACCCACCCAGCCATACTCCTCCTTAGAGAGCTTGGTCTGCAAGCTGGTCATCTCTCCTACCTCATCTCTCATCCCCTGGCCTCTCAACCTCCCTCAGCTTTTGTCTCCTCCTTCTCTTCCATCACATCGGACGAGATCTCTAGTGTTGTCTGCTCTATAAAGGTCTCCTCCAAATAGGTCTCCCCCTGTTCTTCCAGAACTATACTATTATCGGCTCCCGTGCCCCTGCACTTGCTGATTTCTGCAATCACTCTCTTGCTACTGGGTCTTTCCCCCCTTCCATGATGTACTCTCTTGTGCGCCCCCTCCTGAAAAAGCCTTCCGCCGACCACTCGTCCGGCTAACTACCGCCCCATCTCTATCACTCCCTTCCTGGGGAAACTCCTGGAGAAGCTGGTCTTCTCCCAACTGGCCCAGCATACTGAGCTCATTGGCTGCCTACACGATCATCAATCTGGATTCCAACCATCCAAGTGCACGGATACTGCTCTTCTGAACCCCCGTGAAGAACTGCTTGCATCTCTTGACAGTAATTCTCCTGCTGTACTCATTCTGCATGATCTTTCCTCTGCATTTGATGTGGTAAAGCACTCAATCCTCATAAAATGTCTCCATGATAGCCTTGGTATCTTTGAGTGGGCACTGGAATGGCTGACCTCCTTCCTCACTGACCGCCCCTCCCAGGTCATTCTGGGCTCTTTCTCCTCTCCTACCTCTAACTCCACTTGTGGCATTCCCTAGGTCTCTAACCTCTCACTCTGGCGCTTTAATGTCTATCCTGCTCCACTTGCCACCTTATCTCCACATACTCCCCTCACTTCCAGTGCTATGCAGATGACACCCAACTCTTCATCAAACTGCCCTCTGATGCTCTTCCTACTTCCTCTAACATTCATGACTGCCTATCTGCTATCCAGTACTTGTGTGCATCCAATGATCTCTGCCTTAATGTCAGCAAGACTGAGATCCTTCCTATTGGGACTCCCACTCCCTCCTTCTTCCCTTCTCTCTGGCCACCCTCTATGGGCTCTCCCCTTTTCCTGCAACTGAAGCCAGGAAACTTGGAGTAATCTTCGACTCCTCTCTCTCTCTTTGCTCCCTCACATCTTGGACCCTGCCAAGAGGGCCTATTTTCAACTCCACCTCCTCATTGGTATCCTTCCCTTCCTCACTTTTGCCCGGACGGTCAATGTCTCTAGAGTCCAACTCTCTAGGCTGGACTGCTGCAACAGCCTCTTCCTTAATCTACCCTCTTCTTCTCTCCGCCTCCTCCAGCTTTTCCAGAATAGGGCTACAAGACTTATCCTTGGCCTCAAGCCTAGGGAACGTATCTCTGAAGCCCTAGAATCCCTCCACTAGTTCCCGGTTGCTGAAAGGATAAAATGCCATCCCTCTGCATCATCCATAAGGCTGTCTGCTGCCGAGGACCAATCTATCTACAACTCGCTCTCACCAAATACCTTCCTTCCAGATCTTTGCGATCCTCTGCTCCAACTCTCTGCATGTCAGGTGCTTTTCTAAGCAGCAAGCTGGTGGCAGTTCTCTCTCTTTGTCTGGCTCCCTCCTTTGGAACAGCCTCCCACTTCCTCTCAGTCTTGAGCTGGATCTCCTTAGATTCCGGTGGCTTCTCAAGACTTTCCTTTTCACCTCCTCCTTCCCCCTCTCACTCCCTTTCTAATACCCCACAGTCACTAAGATTGGTGGCCTGGGACCTTATGTGTCCTTCTGGGTCCCGGCCTTCCGCCCAATCACCCTCAGCCTTCCAACCCATCCCAGCACTTGCCTTTGGGCACCCACTGGCTTGTGCTCTCACAGGCCTGGATTTACTATTGGCAGGCAATCAGCCTGTACCAAGCGATCTCTGCTAGGCACTTACTGCTGCACATAACTGACTCCTTGGCACTTCCTTCTGTAGATTTCCTAACACTTACCCCTTCCCTATCTCTTCTCTCTTTCCTTTCTTTCCTCGCACTTGCACGTTCTGAATTCTCACAAGGCCTAGTAGGACCGCCCCTCTCCTGTTCATCAGTATTTTCTACTTTCCTCTGTTCCCATGTTCCCTCCCTTTTGCCTTGTGGGCGCTTTGAAACACAATTTCTTAATATATAAGCGCCTTACAAATGCACAGTAAATACATTAAAAAAATAAAAATTCCTGAGCCACTCGTGCTAGGACACTGCTTCAGATAAAGTGACCCATTCACAAATGTACACCATTATGCAGTAACTTGTGTCTTCATAAGCTTGTATTTTGCATTTGTATTTATTGAGGTGTAAATGGTCGCACAAGTAGAAGACTTTTGAAAGATTAGTGAACTTTGGTCGATGATTTCCGGAAACAGTTGATGATGGGGGTTATTATTTACCAAGAAATTGCAGCATACATAGTGATGGTGGAGACAATGGTTTTAAGAGGATGGGGTAAAGATTTGTGAAATGTAGGTACCCCATCACAGTGTAAGAGATAAGGTTTCAGGCTAGATTTGAATTAGTGAGTTAGAATTTGAGTTGGTGTTGTTTTTGATGTCTGTGTGTTAGGGATTTCCATTGGAGGGAAGCAAGGAGGGAGAAGGATTGGAAAGGAAAGGATATATGATGCAGATGAGAGATTGAAGGATTGAGGTGGTGGAGATCCAAAGATTTAAGGAGGAGATCAATGGGAGATAGAGGCAGCCTGGTAATGGTGGGCGGGTGAAGGGTGAGATCAATGAATTGATTTAAAGACAAGTAGTGGACACCTGCAAAGGGACTGGTGATGCATAGAAAACCAGCCAGCATAGAGGCAGTATGCAGACGGGGGAGAGGAGATGGGGAGTTTAAAGGGTGAGTGTGGCGAATTCAATCACAATGAGAACATTCATATAAACGAAAGCCCAAGAGGAGGTTCCTGCAGTAAAGAAGATGACTAAGGACCTGGGAGGAGATGAGAGATTTTTCTGAGATGGTAGGTTAGGAGGGGGCACCTCTTTCTGAGGTGTGGCGGGTTGATCCTAGCAGATCCTAGAAGACGTCTGAGAGGGAAGCTCGGCTATGAAGGAGGATCTCACTTCGGTCAGGTGAAGAGTCAAGCTTGAAATTGTTCAGAGATAGAGAAGGTGGGAGGGGCAGGAATAGAGATGTTAAAGCAAACATGGAAGCAGTCGCATAGGGAAGGCACAAAAATAAGGTCAAATGAGATAATGGAGAATGGAAAAAAGTCAATGGCCCTCATTACGACCCTGGCGGAAATCGAAAAACGATGGCGGAAATGCAATACCGCCATCGAATAGCGCTCGGTGCGATTATGACCCGTCACCGTAAAGTACGATGCCATTAGCGACACCGTAGTGAACGCCAACGCTAACTGCACCAAGTACGCGCGCGCGCGGCATGCCAAACCGTAATTAGCACCATGGCGCAAGGGTACGCGAATTCCGACCCTAGCGGACATGTACTTAACGCCATCAAGCACGGCGGAAAGTACCATACCGCCATGGTGAGAAGTATGGCATCGCGAATCAACCGTAAACGGCCCCACTGAGTGCCTGTACACCGCTCCCTGGCCACATAGTACAACTCCCCGTAGGTGCAACGAAGTCACAATGCAACCAGTGAAATGTACAAGTCACCCATGCATGCCAACGAACAAAAGAATCACAAGAGGGGCCAATGGGAGCTGCAGGGCACAGATGGCACGAATACAGAAGCTATACCAATGGACATGACCTCAGTCTCCCACCAAGAAACGCACGCAAACACAGGCACCTGTGACCAGCAATATTCCGATAATCACATCATTCCACCAATCCACCTGGCTGACCGGCATCTGTTACACAAAACCTAATCCCCCGCCCCTGAGCATGACATCATTCAAACAGTCATATTGGCAGCCCTCACCCCTGACCTCACTGGGCTTCGTAGGCAAACGCGCCCAGCACAGTACCACGCAACTATACTCCGAAGCTGGAACCCAATGCAGATCTCCTCACAATACATCGCTCCCCAAATAGGAATATGCCACATCACTGGCAAAGAAGAACGCTACACGGCCCATATCAGAATAGAAATTTAATGCACAACAAATTCACCAAGCCCATACAGCCATTAGGCCATGAACTCCAAAACACATTTCACCATTGTGGGCTGCATCCGCAATAAATGACCAGCTACTTCTTGTGTGACGCCCTGTTCCTTCATGGTACACAGGGGCGACATTCTCGTACGAAAAGGCAACATGGAAGCACCTAGAACCGCAGGGCCGTCCCAATAGGGAGGCACTAGTCCAGCTGAAAGGCCGAAATGTTGCTCCGAGCCACTAGTACTGCGTAAGGGCATGTGGCCCATTGGCGATCGTCCCATAAGATCGTAATGCTGCTCCACTGATTAACACGAAGCAGCAGGTGTCGGGAGTAAAACCCATCTGCAGGAGTGGCATACAGATGGCAGTGGCAAAAGGGGAGGAGATACCTGTCAACCAAAAGAAAAGAAAAAGAATAGAATGGCCATCAGAACTACATTCGAACAACTCACTTCAATGATCACACTAAATCCACAGCCATATGCATGCTAGCCCACTCCAAAGGATCATCACCACCCCAAAACCACTTGCGACTCATAACTATCCATATCGAGGTGAAAACACCATCACAAACGAGTGTACCTGTGCATGCGTCTGTGAAAACAGAATCCATCAGATGGGATTGGTAACGTGCATGGACACAAGTGTCTGAAGGCGCGTCGAGACAGGGAGGGCTCAACAAGGCCAGATAGACGATGGTCCCACTATGGCAGCCCTGCATCACATAGCGCAGGGGAGGCGGACAGATTCCAAGAAGCCCTGTACATGGCAAACACCGTATCAAATCATCTGTCCATGCATCCATTCATCATTCCCTCATCCCGTAATGATAACGCCTGTTTCCATACTCACATAACATGTGAGAATTCCATTGAGTCTGTGCGTTATGCAGCCTGCAAAATCCACTGTGCCCCAGCCCGTAATTCCAGTGTTGTGAAGTAACATGTATTTGGGAACGTCCGGCCTCATCATCCACTTCGCTATTGCGCATCCCAAACTATTCATATCAATCATTGCATCCTCGCCATGGCCCCTGTCCCAAGGACACTGAACAATAGAACGTTATATTTGCAGTCAGACCTGTGGGCATCTCCTCGCCGCTAGCTGAAGACCGAAAGCGCCGCCCTTCGAATTCCTCATTTGCAACATCACGTCGAAAAGGCATCTGTGGCCGCTTGAAATCACAAATTAATCCATCTAGTGCGGCTGTGTGTGAAAATGGCAACTGCCTTCACTCACAAATGGGACGCCCCGCCCGTCGTTGAACCTCGGTGCAGTGATGCATGAGGGTCCACCGTTACTCGAGTACTACGTTCCACTGACCCTTCACAAGTCTGTTCGCGACTGCAAAGAATGCATGTGAAACAATGGGACCATAGCCGAATGAACATATCAACCAATGTTACACGGCCATCGGGTACTAATACATGATTGTAATAGCAAGATGCCATTCCTCGAATTGCAGCGTTGTGTGCGGGACGTGCTCGCCCAAAGGGGAGAGCAGCTTGCACAGGTGGAATGAATCACCACAGGTGGAGGCCATACAGCCTGAAAACACATAAATTGCACACCCAGTCTCCTCCCACAACCACACCCACTCCGAAATGCTACCGGCAGGACTCGCGATGTTGGCCCTGGGGGACCTGATAGCACTGCAAGTACTCCAACTCCAAGAAGAAGACGAACACCAACTACAACCGGCCGCACGGAGGAGACGCAGGAGGAGGAGGAGGGCAAGGCAGGGCCAGCAAGGGCTGCCAGCACAGCCACTACCACCACGCAGGCAGCCCGCAATCCCACGCCTCCAAGCACATCCGTTCAACCTCACTGATGAGCAGATCCACACCCTCTACTGTTTGGACCGGGACACCATAGCCGCCATTGTGGACATGACACAGGCTGACCTTGTCAGCATGATAGATAGCCCAACCGCCATCCCACCCCTACTGAAGGTGGTGTCTGTACTCCACTTCCTGGCCACAGGCACCTACCAACACACAGTCGGACAGTTGCATGGCATTTCTCAGCCACTGTTCTCACGGACACTATTGCAAGTGCTCGATGCCCTCCTGCAGCACGCAGACGACTACATCTCTCTACCACGCTCGGAGCAGGAAATTACCAACACAAAAGTGGGATTCCATGCACTTGGCGGCATACCGGGTTGCCTTGGTGCCATCGACTGCACCCATGTGGAATTGGTCGTCCCACATGCCATGGAGGCCCAGTACCGCAACCGAAAACAATTTCATTCTCTGAATGTACAAATGGTGTGTGACTCCAACAGGATCATTACACATTGTTGTGCCCGATTCCCTGGATCAACCCATGATTCTATGGCCTTGAGGAACTCAACAATACCACGCTACATGGAGCGACACGCAGGGAACAGATCCTGGCTACTCAGTGAGTCTCATTTCATGCATGATGATGTGGGGTATGTGATGCGGCAATGACCTGGCAGGAAGGGGGGGGGTGCGTACGTAGCAATGGCATTCCACATAATTCGTTTATCGTCCACATACAGGTGATGCCGGATATCCACTGAAGAGATGGCTCCTCACACCAGTCCGGAACCCACGGGACCAGCATGAGGAGGACTACAACCATGCCCACTCACGTACCCGTGTAGTCATTGAACAGGCATTCGGCCTACTGAAGACCCGTTTCCGGTGCCTCAGCAGGTCTGGCGGGGCACTCCTGTACCGCCATGAGAAGGTTGCAAAGATGGTGATGGCATGTGTCATGCTACACAACATGTGCGTACGTAGAAATGTGCCCATGCCCCCTGACGCAGAACTGCAAGCACCTGAAGATGGTCATGATGAGGGTGGGGATGTGGCAGCACCTCAAGGAGTCTGCGAGGCACAGGAGGGCTGTGAAATTCGTCAGCATCTCATAGATGCATGCTTCTAGCACTCACGCCTGGTGGCTGATACATGGACACGGGACTCGTGGCACTGTGTGTGTCTGGTACATGCACAATATGGACTGTACGCCTATGATGGCCTAGTACACAAAGATCATTGTCCACACATCTCATTGGTTGATCGTGCATTGTTTATGGCATATGTGATATCATGTTGAACACCCTATCGACCCGCCACCCAAGTGAGCCCAACACACCCCCTCCACCCTCCTACCTCCCCCCCGAACACCAGTGTCCAAAGATGCTCATTGTCAGTGGGCAGTCGCTATTGCAAGCCCCCTCTGCGGGTATCAGGGGCACCCCTGCCTGTGGAGCGCAGGTTCCTCCCAGATCTACGTTGGGGGCTGCCCTGGACGGAACTTGCAAGGGATGATGTCTCTGCCTGCTCACGTCCATGCATGTCCCTAAGGGTTTGTGAGAGCTCAGTGAGCACACAGCGCACTGCGGCAAGTTCGGCACATACGTCTTTGGACGTCGCATGCAGTTCCCCCCTCAGGCTCTCGGTGCTTCTCTCCATTTGGACTCTCAGGCTCTCGGTGCTACTCTCCATTTGGACTCTCAGGCTCTCGGTGCTACTCTCCATTTGTGCCCTAAGTGTCTCAGTTGATGTTTCTATGTCTGCCTTAGTGCCCCCACATCCATCGGCATGGTCCTTGAGGAGCGTGGCCAGTTGCTGCTGTTGCACGATTAACTGGTCGAGGGACTGTTGCCTGTGCTGTGCCATGGCCATTTGCGGCGGTGTCACAGAGGGGCTGTTCGCCTCATGTTGCCCTGCCACAGGGCTTGTGGGGGATGGCCAGTCGTCGTCTTGTGGGTGCCCCTGCGTGGTATCCTCATGGTGTACGGGATGGAACAGACAGGGGGATTGGGACAGGTCATGGATGGATCTGACTTCGACATCCCCGTCTTCTGTGTCGGAGCATGCTGCCATTAATGGGGTGTCACCTATGGTGCTGCTGCCACCAGAGGCAGTACCTTCTGTGGCATCCATTGGGGGGACCTGTGGTGGTGCTGTTGTGGGCATGCTGGCTGCTGGGGTGCCTGTTGATGTTCCCTCCTGTGTGCTGCCACTTGATATGTGCTGCTGCTGTGTCTTGATGCGTGCAGCTGAGGTGGAGGGTCTTTGGCCGTCGGTCTTGGCCCTCTTTGCAGGTGTGCTGGTAGGGGTGTCCTGGAGCTCGTCGTTTGGATCGGACCCTGTGGTGGAGTAAAGGAGGGCGAGCGTTATTAATGGGTCTGTGGGAATTGGAATGGCAATGTATCACATGCATTGGGGTGGTACCTGAGGGTGATTTGGGTCGGGGCCTTGGAGGTGCTTTCATTTGTGTGTGGAGTGAGGGTGCAGTTGTTTGGCAGCCTGCAGTTAGGGTGTGCCTGCTGCACGTGTAGTGGGTGTTTTTGGGGTTTTTACTTATTTATGTATTTATTGTGAGTTTTAAAGTGCGCTATCAGGCCAATGTGTGTGGACGTTCTCCTGGCCATGTGTTGCTGTTGCGCTATGTGGACACATGTGGATCACATGATTGGACATTGTGGATTTGGCATGGTTTTATTTGGGCCACCTACCTGATTCTCCGGATGTCTGCACTCCTTTCTCCATCCCTCCGACTCCCTCTATGCTCTCCATTCCAATGGTGGAGGCACAGATTTCTTCCCAGGGGGTCAACTTGATGGGTGATTCCGATCCTCCCCCGGTGGCTGTGGCAATGTTGCGGTTGGCAGAAAGTATGCTACGGACGCGTATCCGCAGGTCGTCCCACCGCTTCCTGCATTGCTGTGGGTTGCGGGGTGCGGTCCCCACCGCACTTACCCGCTGTGCCACCAGGGCCCATATGGCCTTCTTGTTCGCAAGTGCCGTCCTGGTCATTTGCGTGGAGAAGACGGCGGCGGCATTCTCCTGGAGGGTCTCTGTAAGCACGGTGAGTTCCTCACGGGAGAAGTGGACCTGCCGCTTGCGGTCGCACGCTTTCTTCGCTACTTTTCCCATTTTTCTTGGTTTCACTAGGGTGGATGACGGGTTGGGATGTGTCTCAGGGTGGTGTTTTTAGTGGTTGTGTGTATTTTGTGGTTTTATAGGTGTACGGCGTGTTGTTTCCCGTTCCGGGCCCATGTTTTTACTTCCGTTTCCGTATATTTACGGTCACCGTACTTTCCGGTTGGCGCTCACTGCGGTGTCCGCTATGATGGGTGGCGGTATTGCACCTAGGGCGCCGTACGGCGGCGGTGTGGGCCGTTTTGGGGTCATTTCCGCCATCGCGGACTTTGCACTTCCGCCATGCCGTGGTGCTCGTGCCCGATGGGTCGGAATGGGCCGCACTTTGCTCCATCGTGCAATGGCGGAAACGCTATTTACGCTGTGGCGGTCCGGTCAGTCACTTTCCGCCAGGGTCGTAATGAGGGCCAATGTCTAGAGAGTTTTGCCTTGAATGTGAGTGGGAAGGTTTTGAATGGATATCAGGAAGCAGTCTAAGTTGAGAGAATTAAGTTTGGGATGGCGAGGGAAGGACATTGTAGGGAGGGTGAAGTTTCCCATTATCAGAGCAGTGGCGAAAGCTGAAATGGAGTCAAGATGAAGGTCAAGATCAGGGGGAAAAGGGTTGAGTGGGCCAGTTCGACTAAAGATAAGTGAGGGGGCTAGAGCGAATAGCTGGATCACACCGTTTGCAAAATAGAGTGGTGTAAAATCAGTCGGCAGAAGGAGGCAGAACGATTAGGCCAGCTGAGCAATAGACCAACCCAGCCAACCTCTCTTGGCCATTCTGGAGGAGTGGACAAAAGCAGCGAGCATCAGAATGAATGTCAGCAAGGATAGTAGTGGTATGCGGCAATGTAGGTTCCAGTAACTCCCATATCCGCAAATTGAAGACGGTGGTAGTCCAAATAAAAATGGTTGGGCAGGAAGCAGATTTTCCAACAATGATTGACCATTCCATAGCCCAGCTGAGGTAATAATGATTATTGTTACAGAGGTTAGAATCTGGATTGGCCCGGCATTAAGCACTACATAAAGACTTTATAGTATTATTATGCTTTTAGTGGATGATCAACGCTGTACTTGATACATTTCCTGCACCTGTTTTGCATTCAGACAGATGGCTGAGATATGGGAACTGAAATTAGTTGATAATGATAGCCTTCGCAGGGGACCTTTTCAGGGCTTTTTCATATTCCTTTTGGTGGCTAAGTACGATCGGTTCCTTCCTCTTGTGCTTAGCACGAGGAAGGTACCTATGTGGTCTGGAAAGCTTGCGAGCAAACAGACTAGTCAGCCAATCAACCAATTAAAGGCAAATTCTCTGCAGAATCAAATACTGATGTAATTCTGCTTATTGTAACAACACTGATGGCAAAGGGAATCATGGAGCTTCTATGATTGTTTTTTCTGGATTAGGGTCTGCATTGCACGTTTCACCAGTGCAGTCTTCCTTTGACATATTTCCCTGTTCAAAAACTGTCCCGATGGGGAATGCTTCAATGCCTTGTTTTATGCTCAGAATATTTTGACCTATTACAAATGGTGTGCTGTGTTGCATTGCATGTGTGCAAAGATTCTTTCATAAGGGCCATATTTTTGAAAATGGCCCCACTGATTCTCTTTTTATATAATCTTACCTGAGTGTGAAAGTGTCAGAATCTTGTCTTGCATTTTTGTGGTTGGAATCCATGCCCATCTACCCTTCAGCAAGAGTGCCTGCGTGTTCCCTGCCACACAGCGGCATCTTTAGTTGAGGATGCCAAGTCAACCAGTGGAGTCTCCAGAATCAGAGGTCTTACAAATCTGCCAAGCAGATTTTCAGAGAAGAGAACCCCCCGAAATGACGACCTGTATTTGTTGTGCCTGGTTCCCCCTGATGTTTGGGCTTTTCGAGCCGCCTATGATGTTTCCCTCCATTTTCACTTTGCTTTATTGCAGTGAAAGGCACTTTTAAAGTTTTGTCAGATTTTAGTTAAACAGTCCAATCAAATTTATTTCTGATCCGAACCAGTGTTGACTAATGAACACTTAAAATGTGGAGACTGTACATCAAAAGCATTCCTTTTGCTGCAGGAAATAGCTGGAAAACTCTATTCTATAGTTCATTTCTTAAAGATGTAAATCTCCAGCAAAGTTAAGACGTATCATTGCCATGTGTGTGGTGGGAATCTGCCCTCAATCCTGCGATCTAAGAATTAAAGAGCAAACAATGTGTGGGGCCGGATGTCAAACCAAAGATGACTGCCAGAAGGCTGCTGAGTTCCTGGTACCGCAGCTGAGGATGTGTTGGTGCCTCCCACGAATTATGCTGACAAATCAGTTATCACCTCATTGCTGCTTAAGAAAGAGCAGGGTTGAAAATGTCCACTTTCAGAGTGAGCCATCCCTTCTTGGTTGGAGTTTGAATGTCTAAGTGGATAGACGTGTACTCAAAAGAGAGTGGTAGAAAGCCAGATGGCGAAGAGGGGGGCAGAAGGGTTGTTCCGATGGATCCATGCTCTCACCAAATACTCCCTCCAGATCTCTCTGATCTTCCGGCTCTTACTCTCTGCGTGTCAAGCGCTTCTCTAAGCAGCGAGCGGGTGGCCAATCTCTTTCTTCAGCTGGCTTCATCCTCTTGAACAGCTGCCCCCTTCATCTCGGTCTTGAGCCAGATCTGCTCAAATTCCACAAGCCCCAAAAGACTGTCCTCTTCTCCTCCTCCTTCTCCCACTCCCTCCCATGCTAAACCCCACAATCGCTGAGATTGGTGGCCTGGGCCCTTATGTGTCCTTCTGGGTCCTGGACTTCTGTCTAATCGCCTTCAGCCTCCGCCCTCCCCCTGTACCTGCCTTTGGGCACCCACTGTCCCACAGGCCTGCACTTATTGTATTGGCAGGCGACCACTTACCTGTTGCCTTGCAACTGACTCTCTGGCACTTCCCCCTCTGTGGAACCTCCAGCACTTACCCCCCTTCCCTTTCCCTTCTCTCTGCCTGCACTTGCACGTTCAGAATGTTCATAAGGCCTAGTAGGACCACCTCTGTCTTTGTTCATCATTGTTATTTTATTTGCCTTTTGTTACCTTGTTCCTGCCCCTTGTGCTTTCAAACACAATTTCTGGATATATAAGCGCCTTACAAATGCACAATAAAATGAAAATAAAATAAATAGGCCAAGCCAACCACCACTCATGGCTGTCACGGAGAAATTAACAAAATTTGCAAAGTCAGAATTAAGTGAGGCAAGAGTAATGGTGTTATAGAGGATTACCCATATTACTGTGAGCTGAGGAGTGTGGGAGTCAAAATGGTTGCATTAGAAGGATGGTTTCCTAGCGAATGACTGGGCATTCCATATCCTGGAAAGGAGAGGACTGTGAGTGGATGAAGAACGAAAGGAGAGAATGCTGGAAGGAAGATGGTGGGGGCAAGTGTGGTTGGAGTGCAATTTGCGGCACAGATGCCTCTTACGGGGGATGATATAGAAAGGCTGGGAAGGGAGGAGAGCAGAACTGTGGGGAGGCACTATGAGAGAGGCAGGGGTCGATCTACAAGGAGCATTAATGGGAGGTGGAGAGCATGGTATGGAGGAGTGGAAGACGATTACTGACCAGAAGTACATGTCCAGGGACTCTGGTACAGAGAGGCCATCTTGCGAGTAGAAGAGGGAATTCGAGAGTGCCATAACTGACTGCTTACAGATAATTAGATCCCGTGCTACCACACAACTCAGTGAACCCCATGTGCTTGAAGAACAAAAGCCAATCGTATCCTTTATAGTTTAACGATGTCCAGAGCGTTGCACTTTATTTCCGTAGAGGGCAAGCTTTGGGTCACAGGTATCCTTAAATGGGACGATGAACTGTCATGGCTGCCTTCCGTTGCTAGCGGTAGGTGACATTAGTACTGTGTGAGGAACCTTGTACTGCAATTCCAATGGGCCTGGAAAATGGGGATTAGATCAGGCTTTACATAGGGAACAAGGCCCAGGGTTGAAAATGGTGCACGGATCTACTCCAAGTTGGGTCCATAGCAGATAGAGGAATGGTATGCATGGCTTCTCAGGGATGAGTTCACCACAGAGTCCAAAGAAGATGGCAACAGGTGGAAACGGGGCCGCATTTTATCCTTCATCCTTCTGTTCTGGAACCAGATATGGGGGTGTGGGCATGTTGGGCCCAAGCGCTATTTCCTACAAGGTTTTGCAAGCTGATCCTAAGCGTGGGCAACTGAGCATTGAATTCCTGAAACACATGAGTAATTTACACAAGGCATACATAACATTTAAATGTCACAAATCACAAAGAATATACACTTTGAGTTCAAAATATGGGCTTACATCCGTGTAATACACAAAGTGCATACATTACGCATTGCATAATTGAAAAAAGGATTAAAATATTCAAATTTTATTACCTTTCCTCCATGCTGTAAAAGATTTTGCCATGAATGTTGTCATGTCCTGCATACATGCTGCCAGTTTGAAAGCTTGTGTATGTGTATGTGATTTGAATAGCCTGAACCTTGCTAAAGGGCATAAGAAGGAGCGCACAGAGGGAGAAAGTGGGAAGGGATGTTCGGATCACTTTTATGTACATATGGCACCATTTGCCACCAGACATGGACGCAACCACCAGGGAGGGTTACGGGGGTTCTGAGATCCTTAAAATATGGAATAGTCCAGGCTTTACAAAGCCTGCACCTCTATGATTGGACTCATCTCCATTCGTGGCGCTAGTATTGGTCATGGACTATCAGTCTGGCGCTTGGCATCAATGCAGCTTGAATTGAACTGGGATATCACTCAAAACCATACATTTAACATGGATTTATACTTGGCTGAAACTACTCTACAATAGCCCCACTAAATCGCACCAGGACCCACACACTGGATCAAGGACATTCATAAGAATTCCCCATTTGCCAAACCAGGCATCAGCATTGTTACAATTGGCCTTGAAAAAGGCCCAGGCGGGTTGAAGCATGTGTTGGCTACAGAATAAATATAGTTTCATATTTCATATTTGTGTATGCTTATTCAATTGAAAGTCTATAGGGATTACGGTTGGAAAAGCATCTTACCCCAGCACACTTGTCAGAGGGGCTCCTTGTTTGATGTTTATTCCCTTAAAATATGGAGTATGATCTTTGGTCCCCCAAATACTTCACAACAACCGTTCCCTTGTCTAAGCAGAGGGGTCCCTCTGTCCAGCACTAATGCTCCTGTTTATGTTTATTGTGTTTATATAGCGCTTTACGCCAAAGCTGCTTGCACATGGGATCCATTTACAAGCTCTGAAATAGTTGCATTTAGGGATGTCTTCTGACCAAGCAGGACAGCCCATGGTCAACACCAAAGAGCAAATGTTGTCGAAATCAATATATTTGATTCGTGGTTTGTAAACATTTCACTACTAGGGGAGTGTTGTGACAAAGTTAATGAATAGCAAGTACTGTGCGTTACATGCTCAGAATGGGTTCATCTTAAATCCCTATTACGGGAATATTTCTCAAATAAAAATATGTGTGGCCATTCTCATGTTCCCCAAAATGCCCTTAGATTTTATGCAAAGCAGCACGAAAACCACATGGTGCTATTTGTCCACCTCCTCTTTTCTCATAGGCGATTTATTTACATTCTTCACAACGAGGGTGATTTACTCAATGGGGATCATTTTAAAAGGACATGGGGACTGATTTACAAAAGCCTTTTACAATGGTGCAATCCCATTGGAAAACAATTTTTAAGTCAGGCACATGGCGTGCCAACAAAGTGCACATAATGGAGGTAAAAAAAAGATGATGTCAGTCTTTACACTTGTTTTACTGCTCTGGGGCATTTTAAAAATCAATTACAGGTGGCGTGGAAGACAGCAGATGAAACACATGTCCTGCTACTCATTCCCGCAAAACCACCTAGATTTACCCCTGCATGAGATTTTCATGCAAGCCTAAAGCTACTGGATTTTTATGCAATCCATTGTAAACGTGGTCTCAAAAGCGTAGTTATTAGGCGGCGTACACATTGTATAATTCTTTTTCAAAAACTGAGTGTAATTCGAAAAGTAAAAGTGATTTTACCTGTATTTACTCTTTCCTTTTTCACTCCATTTTTGTAAAAGTGGAAAATGCCATCTGGGGTAGCCACCATCACGTACACGCTAATATTGATGACCTGCATGAAAATACCATGTTAACACAATGAGCCTGATTGAGTATCCCTACAAAACATCCCCACTAAAAATATTGCCATACATATGGTCGTTAGTCTCGCCATAGGCAATATTTTTGGGGAGGATATTTTGTGGGAGCAGCGGTTGCGGGGGTGTCCCCCGCAGGGTCCATGGGTCAATGTCGCCGCAAAAATATGGGGATATTTTTGTATTGCGATATTTTTGCGGGGATATTAACACATGGAACCCTTGACTGATTGAATTGTTTATATGTTGAGTGAGAGCTTTGTTTACAAACAGCAATTTATTTGCAACCGAGCCAGTGAGATTTACTTAAAATATGCATACTGGATGCAAATGAGGCCAGCTGAGAAAATGCTCAGTGACCCAAAATATATGTTTGCAGGGTCACATGATATTGGGGGTAATTCATGGATTATTTGCACCAAAAAAAACAGGATTTGTGCGCCATTCTGCCCGCAAATCCCTGTTTAACAAATGGGGATTTGCGGGCAGAATGGCGCACAAATCTCGTTTTTTTCAGCGCAAATAATCCTTGAATTACCCCCTTAAACTTTGGGGCATGCAGTACCCCTCTTTAAGGCAGTGCACGACACTCTTTGTAGAGCCCCCCCTCAATTTGGCGTCAACTCAATTTTCTCTCGTGTTACCCTAGAGAGCCAATTGGAAAATGTTTTACTTTTTACCCAATTTTCTCAAGAACGGTTCTGTAAAATGCACCATTTAAAAACATTATTTTAAAACTGTTCTCCTGGGGGGAATCCCTGAGAAAAATATTCAGAGGTTGCCTTTGACCTTGAACCATTTACAGTGACAGTGCCTCCGCGGGAGCCTGCCGCACGAGCACTAAAGGCTGCCTCTGGCATACACATAAGAATGCTACTGGTCATGCACAATGACGGCTAGGATGTTTGGGTGCATTCACCGCCCACCACCCCCCTGTTGTTTCTACGCTAGGGGAAAGCAAGTAATTTTGGATCCAAAAATTTACTTGCATCTTTCACATAGCGTAGCGCTCAGAGCAGCTCTGGGGCAAGATCATGCTCATTCACATTGTACGTGTGATGGCCCAAGCCTTGCTGGCAGTCATTGGATTCAAGGAGCTTGGGGAGCCCCCTCATTTTGTGATACGCTACTGACACACAGACGTAAATCGAGTTAGAATCCTTTGTGGGCGTGGCTCCATTCACATTGATAACATTGTGGTGATGATGAGACCGTCCAAATATGTTCACCTTCCTTTCAACGCGCAGCTGCTTATAACTATGCAAAGAAGACTAGTTATATCTTGGAATACAACTGCGGCAGCTGACTGTTTCTTCACAAAATCAGCGCACTGCTCAGAGCTTTGGAGTGGCACCAGCTTAGCCCAGGTAAAATTGAAACACATTTTTCTACACTGGGCAGGCTAGCTGTCAGCTGGTGGGTGGGTGTGAGCTGCTGGTCCATGCCATAAGTGTGGCCACCAACAAAGTGCCAAGCCATTAAGCCAGAGAGAGAGAGATATAGAGAGCACGAGACACCACTAGAGACACTAGAGAGAGGCGGAAGAGAGCCCAAACCAGACAATCCACTAATCCTTGAGTTGGAAGAAACATGTCCTATATTCAGGAAAATAATGGACAAAATCAAATTGCTTTGGGGCTTTGTATGAGCCAATGTTCTTCTCTGCGGTACAGTTCTATTTGTTTTCGCTTCACGTGTGTTTCTTTCAGGGTATCGCCAACCGCGTAGGTCGTAAACTGCTCAGAATCCCACCAAGAGCTCAGTTCAAAGAGTAAGACTGTTAGGAAATACTATGCTGCAGTAATTAGACCGTAACTCCTCAACTGGATTGGACCAGGGAAGTGCATCGAGAGTGATGCTGATGGCTCATGGAAGGAGGGTTGTGGGGTGTCTTTGGAAGGCACCAACAGAGAGCGGAGTAAGTCAAATGGCAGAGAGGACAAAGGGATGGAGAAAGGTGTCCCACTAATAGGCCGTGGATTGATAAAAGGGAATACATAAGGATCTCTCCAGAGAACCCAACGTCCGACTGGTCATACATCAAGAAAACCTCATCCCTAGAGGAGTGTTTGCAGTAATATCATTAAAAGACATTGGGCTACCATCCAAAATAGCACAGAGTCCATGCATTTTACTCGATCTTCATCTTATTTAAAGTAGAGGTGGGGTTACATTTTACCCTCCACCCTCCTTTTAAGCCACCATTTTGCAGCTTGGAAGCTCGCCAAAAAGGACTTCACAAGTAGCCCCTTTTAAGCCCTGTGTCTGGACTTTGACTGACTTCATTTTCTCTTCCTCTTAATCGTAGGTAGGGTTAGGTTTTAACCCCCCCCCTCATTAGAAGCAGCCATTTTGCAGATTGGAAGCCCCAAAAACGCATGTGCAACAGTCTTTTTAAAACCCTTGGCTGGACCTTGACTGGCTCCATTTTCTTTTCCTCTTATTCTCAGCAAAGTTTCATCCTCCTCCTGTGATCATGCTGCTGCTTCTGGGAGACTGAAAAGAGGACCGCCCCTTTCTTCCCTGTTTTTATCTCTTTGATGTAGAAGTACGTCCGGGTTATAGTCTCCCCGTCGCCAAGAGAAAAGCATGAACAAAGCTACGGGTATGAGCTCATACACAATGCATAAAGTTAACAAACACCATTCAAATCAAACTCCAAAACACCATTCCTCTGAAACCATTAATGGCATACACCTGCATTCTTTTCAACTGCAACTCTGCACCTGCAAACACACATAAAATAAGTGAGCTAATTAGCACTTTCTACCCAGACATACTCTTCCTAACAGAAACATGTCTCAGACCCCAACTCCAGCACGCCCATATTATTCCTGGGAAACTTCCCTCACATTATATCATTCACCACAGAGACTTTACATACAAACACATGTATTTACTGACCCAACACACAATTCCAACTTCCACACTCAGTTAACTGACTTCACTAACAACCACAGCTTCCCAGCACCAATATCTACCTCTGAAATTTCAACCCTGATAGTTTCCATCCAGAAAACAAACTCATACTAAACAGTATCCTCGCTCTGAACCCCCCCTCCACCCCCACCCCCACTCCCCTCTCCCCGGCCTCACACAACTCATCTCCTCCACCAGATACATATCTAGCACCACCCTTCACCTTTTTATTTCAAGCATAAATCACTTCTCTATGGAAAATCGAAACTGGGTATTGTGGTCTGACCACTTTGTAATCCCCTTCATGCTCATTCTACCACGCAAGATACCCCCACCTTCCACACAAACCCCTGCTGCACAGCCAGGAAAACTAAGCTAATTACAGATACATCCTTAATACCACTCCTCCCCACACACATGCATCCCACCATTCTCCTCAACAACTGCATCACCATTATCACAAAGGCACTCGACAAAACACCTTCAAATCACAACAACCCTGCGACCATTACCATAAACCATATTCAACAGTTCCCTCTGCTCTATTAAGCAGGAAGCCAGACACCTAGAAAGAGCCTGGCAAAGGAACCCATACCTTGCCACTAAAACACTGCTTAAAAACTGCTGCAACAAATACAAAATAGTCATATGAAATACCAAAGCCATCCACTACCGCCATACATTTCAAATCCACCATCAATCATACACAGAAACATTTCAACATCGTCAAGCCCCTCTCCAAACCACCTTTCATACCTTACACATCCCCATCCTCTTGAGAATGCAATACCTTCTTGGATCACTTCACCTGTAAAAAACAAAAAAGCGGACGTACCCTCTCCTCTGCTGTCCCACTCCCATCGCCCACTCCCAAACATCCAACACATGGCACACCTTCCACCCCATCGACACAGATACCCTCATCACTCTCACTGCCAAAACAAAACCTGCACACTTCCTCAATGATGCATGCCCACCACAAGCCACATGATTTGATATGATATTTATAACGCGCTTAATACCCGGGGATCGAACCTTTATTGCTCCTTGTCGTCTTGCTTCCAAGGCGAGCACGTTGCCCCTGAGCTATCCTCCGAACATTCATCTGCATCCCCACTCTCCCTCAACATCTTCAACTCCTGTCCCTCACATGGTGCCATCTCCTCCGCACTCAAAGCTGGACAACCCCACAACCGCAAACAAACATCCCTCAAACCCACACTCCCCAAAGACTACGGCCCCATCACTGTCCAGCTTTACCCCACCAGAATCATGGAACGCTTTGTCACAACCCAACTCCAACAAAATATTACTATAAACAACCTCCACAACCACCTCCATTTAGCTCTCCATATGGACACAGCACGAAGACCGCTACAGTTCACATCCTCAATGACCTCTACAACATCACTGACAAAGGTCACACATCCCTACTCATACTCCTCGACCTCTCTACAGTCTTTGCCACCATAGACCACACAATTCTCCTCAACATCCTATCCCGCAGGATAAAACACTCTGCCAGCGAGCTCGACTTCTTCCCATCTCCTTAATCCCACATAGGTTATAACTTGGTGAGTGTTCACCAGTATTTACCTTGACCCCTCCTAGCCAATCCCTGAGACATTTGATGTCAACTTTTGAAAATGTGATAAGTTGTTACTCCTTCTTCCCATAACCTATCCCGAAAGGAATGCATATTCTACAGGCATAACTTGTTTTGTTAATCTTGTGTGACTTGCTGATGTGTGAGTTATGGCGTTCCCCAGGCACAATTATTACTGGAAACAGCTTTGAGAATTGATGCCACAGTTCCTAAAAAAATTTCAAAAGGTTTTGCCAGAATGATACATTGCAAAGCTTTTTAAATGTACATGGTTTATATATTTTTTAATTAGAAATATCTTTTATGTGATTGTCTGAATATGAGCAAAGATGATATAGTGACATTGTTTTTGATGAAAAAAAGGTTTATTTTAAGATTATAAAGAAACCTGGCACCTCGTTTTGGACACATGCATAGAATGACAAGTCAAAGCCCTGAACTCACCACACAGACTGCCCATGAACACCAGGTTCACTTTCAATCTCATTCCAAACACATCAAGTATGCCAGGCATATTTATTTGTAATATTAAAATACAGTGATAATCGTACTATTTCCTCATTCATTCAGTCCCCACGCCCTAATTGTAAATTAAATAACTCTTTTGAAAATGTGCCCTCTGCCTCGATGTAAGACTTGTCATCTCATTCAGTAAGCTCTGCTTGATTGATTCCTCCCTCCCCCATCGCCGATAGAACTAAAGTGAAAGGAAGTAGACCTCTCCACTCTCTCCACAGTGTGGCATTAGTCAGCAACTGCACTGTCCATGCACAAGGTTTTGCCTGGGCTGCTTGCATCGTGAAATAAATAAAAAAAAACAAGACCGGTGCCATTGGCGATGCAGTAGGTAGTTAATCTCCATCCTGGAACGTTAACGGGAAAAGTCAAGGGAGGGGAAACCCCCTTGTCATCCAACGCTGTTTTTATTCCACTTTTAAATAAGGTTATTTGCTTTTGTAAAGTCAATGTTTAATCCTCAAACGGTAACAGAAACATACATGTTCTGCGCTTCTTGATAGTATACTCAATACAGCACAATGGTCGCCTGTGTGAATTGAATGGTACTATATGAAAGGTAAGGAATAAAAAAGGCAGCAGACGCGATTTCAATAAAGAAGTCGCAATAATAAGGCACCATTGTGGGCATTGGAATTTTACCCAAAAGCCAAAAATAACGTTACTTGGTCGCAACTTGTCGTTCTGTGTTTTTTAATACAAAACAGCTAATTAATATTAAAAATGGCAAATTAAAAAAGGCATTGTCGCGGTGAGATTTGGACACAGTTCCCTACGTCAGAATGCACAGGCACCCTTGCTTTCTTTGGGCTAAGTGCACAGTGACGCAAAAGAAGCAGTCTGGGGTTATGCGCTATTTAGTATGCAGCTAATCTAGTGGCATGGATGTTTGAGGGGAGAATTCAAGCAAAGGCATTCAAATCCTGTTGTGATATTCAACAGGTTTGAACCCTCTTGCACCCAAAACTCTTTTTTTAATAGTTTGTTTTTGCTTTTGTAAAGTTAAAGCTTAATCCCCAAACAGTAGAAATGGGAACACACGTGCTACACTTCTTGATATCCTATTCATTTCATAAGTAATGCAGTGTACTGGTGTTCTCCCAACAGAGAACACTCTCACCCTTGTCTATATCATTTCAGAAGAAAAGTTTGTGTCCACCTAGACCAAAGAAACCCTGACCTATCGAGTAAAAGAGACTGAGAGATAGCATTGGATCAATTAATAAGACCCAGAGACAAGGCACAAGGAAAGCAGGAGATTGCAAACCCCTTAAGACATTCCTATAGTTTTATTTTAATTTAGTAGAAGGAATGAAATATGTTGGGTGAATGGAGTGTGATTTGTATGATCAAGTTAAATTGATTGTTAGAGTGAAGGATTAGTATTGTGAAATTAACTTTATGCATTGTTGAGCACAAAGCACTTTAGTTATCTTTTTGTGTTGTATTGCTATGTTGACTTTCCTGATGGATCGACTTTAAAATACATGAATTAAATAAAATTGATATTTTTGTACATTATTGAATTAATTGCTCTTTTTGAAAAGTTGTAAAGTTGTGTGAAATAGAGTTATGTAAGGTGTGATCCAGACTCTTCTGACATGATTTGACCCAGTCGCAAAGATGTTGAAATTAAGTTAGTAACCTGCAGAGGGGTTGCCTAACTGGGTCGTTTAACTTCCCTTCAGTCTCAATTTTTGTTTAAGAGTGCAATGGTGTTCTGCCATCAGAGAACACTCTCACCACTTCACAACTAACATCTTGAGGATAAATCCAGGGTAAGCACAGAAGGGTGCCAACCAATCCCCACACATCACAATGTGCTCTGCTATATGTACGCTTCTGTGGACCTCTCTGACACAACGTTGGATTGGAATTGAATTGGGCCTCTGATTGAGCACTCGTGAAAGCGCATTTAGATCATGGCCTCTCTAAACTTATTTGGAATTGGCCCCGTATTTCTTTAATTCTGGTAGACAACTGCACCATTACAGTATAAAGACAATAAACAGACTTGATTATTAAAATGTGTGATGCACTGCACTACCTTATATAGTTATGGCGTTGTTTGTTTTATTTTATCACTGATATGACCTGCAGTTGCCATGGTCCATCTGGGATTTTAGTAGCCTGTGTTGTTTAAAATGTTAGTTCTTTTGGGATAGCACCAATGGCCGGTGTCTCTTGTTTATCGTACTGGATTCAAATAGGCAGACATCTTGATCCAAATGGGTGACAAACTTCTTGCAGTAAGTGCACTCGCATTCCTCTTCCCGTCTCAGGGGCTGACATGTTAATCTTCTCCATTGAGCCCACCGCTGATGCAACAATCATACCAGCAGTGAGCACTCAGGGGCGGGCACTTGGAGGGTATCTCAAAACGTTGGTGACAGGTACTCACCACAGATGCCTGTGCAAGGATGATACACACAATTAAGAAGGTTGGGAAGGGGCAAGTGAAGAAAATGGTTGGTATTCTTACAGCGTATCTTTTATTATGTGTTCTGCCTAAAGCGTGGGAGGGATGGCATTGCATTGCATTGCACTGTGATCTTGTCACCTGATGAAGAACATACACAGCCCCAGTAAAGCATGCAACTTGTATGGACCCACAACCTTCAGCAATCTTTCTTGCATACATTCATAGAAACTGGATTCTTTTAATACTCACAACAACACTAGATTGGGCAAAAACAGACCTGTTTGCAGTTTACACATGTAGTTAAGTCATAGGACATGAGTTTAGCTTTATTTATAGGATGTTAATCAGGATATGCTGCCCTTTTCACTCATCAGTATAGAAATGGTATACAATGTGTACACAGCTTTGTATTTTTTAGATCCCAGTTAAGCAATCCTAAAATGGACCCCCTGGGACAGAGACCAGGGATGCAATCCCTGAACCTGATGTACAGAGTGCACATTAAGTGCATATCATAGTAATAAAAGTTAATATCTGCAACCTGCACCTTTGCACATGTTTTGTACTATAACTTCCATGATCTCTACTATTGATAATGCTGGCTGGGGCTGATAGGAGCTGTAGTCGAATACACCGGGACAGCCAAAGGTTGTACATCCATCATTAGTGCAGTGGCAAAAAAAGACCCTGATGCTATAGTGTTTTTGATGATAAGCGGCCTGCAATCATAAATCTGCCATTGGAAACAATGATGCCCATCGTGTACTTTGACGGATCAGAAGCTGTGTGTTTGAGAGCTCAGCTTGCCATGATCACAGTCTCTGTGCTTTTCAACTTTTAGTGTTGCATTGTTCATGGTAATACATACTTGTCTATAAAAAATGCTGTAATATATAATAGTTGAATTTTTAATGTGGCATTGCAAATTCATGTACATGTTCTTCCTTCCCCAATACCTCCAACACCTTGCATGACCACAGGTGAAGGCTGAGAGCTGCTACCAAAACACAGATCAGAGATTGGATTGGCAATTGGAGCAACTTCAATGTCTTTGGTGTAACGGGCAGAAGGGCTCCAACATTGGTAGCAATGTTAACAATCACTTTAATAGGACACCAAAGTGAGGTCAACACAGTGGAGAGGCAAAGTCTATGATTCCTGGCACAAAAGCTCCCTGTAACTAGGGTCTGGTTAGGGTCTCAAAGGGTCATTACCAAGTCAAAGTCAAAGTAATGTCTGAAAATCAGATGTGAATGTGGTGCTCTACGATAAGAGCAGACAAATGTAGAGAGTCAACATAATTCAAGCATGGAGTGGGGGGCAGGATAGCAAATGACAAGATACAAACAGTATGTGCTTCCCCCTCACCCATGCTGTAATTAAGCATATCTTTCAAGAACGGTGCAGAACTTGCTACTGGCAGGACTGGTTGATTTAGGGAGTGTACAGTAGACTGTACCATCATGTTTAGTGCTGTAAAGTGATTGCCACTTTGTAGCTGAATAAAGTGTCCTTGTGAATACATGTTTATGTATGAGAATGAGTTGAAGCTCATGCATGCTTCTCCGGACTTAGTTGTCACAGAGTTAAATGTGAAGAGATAAGAGCATTTATCTCCAGTGGCAAGGAGCTGTGATCAATGTCTATTTTATGCCAATGCCTTTTGGAATGGGCCTTTAAAAAAATTATTTTGGTGCTTTTGTTTTGATGGCCTATTGAAATTACAATACAAAAACAAGCATTGCATTAGCAAAGCCAATCGTTTTGGCATTAAAGGTTGTTTATTGCATTTGAACTTTTAGGCAAGAATGCAATAAATGCTTGTCCATGTGTAGGCAGTAATTTTAAACATGTCTGCAAGTTAGTGTTTGTGCACAGACATAACATTAGTCATGAGAAAAAAAAAGAATTTCACTGCACTGTACAGAATGTCTTTTTTCCATACTTAGGACTAATGTTACGCGTCTGCAAACACTAACTTGCAGACATGTTTGAATCTTTACTATAAATCATTGCACATGTAGGGCCTGTTTAAATGATGACAGTGATTCAAGGGGCGAGCTTGGGTGGGGGAACATAAGGTTAATGGAGTGAGGTTGGCTGAGTGGTTGGGGATAGGGCGGGGTAAACAGGTGTGAGGGGAAGTGAGAAGTAGGGTTGGGTAAGGTTGGGAAGTCAGCCATGGGGTGGAGTAGGGTGGTTGATGGTAGTGTGCGGAGCATGAGGGCATCCTCATTTCTTTTCCCCCTGGATACTCCTCCAAGATGGCCAGGGAAAGGCCATTGCTCTTGAATCCCGACCCTGGAGGTGGATATGGGAGGGAGGATCACTTGGGTGGAGGAAATCTGGGGAGTAATAGGAGGGTGGCCTTTGGGCGGCCATGGTATTCCCCTTTTCCCTAACCCTAGTGAATCCAATGTTCTCTCTGCTTTTATGGGCTATTGTCAGCCCCTGACCCTTTATTCTGCTCAAAATGCCCCACGGTCCTTTTTCCATAAGACTGGGATGAGGAGGAAACAACTAGGAGTTATGCACACTTCTCAGCCTTAACACTACTTTAGTAATGGGACGAGGAAGAGGGCTGTGGTGGAGCTCAACTGCAGCATACAGGCATGTCCCACTAACAGGTTTCACCAAGGTCAGGTAATTAATGAAGGGGAATTACACCTGCAGCCTGGTAACAAGCTACACATTTATAAAGGTGGGAAGCAGAGAGCGAAAAAGGGGAAGCAGCTGGTGAAGGACACAACGTGCGTTGCAGGAGTGGGCTGGAGAGAAACCGGTTGGAGGAAAGACGGGTTAAACTGGAGTGCTGATGAGATGCTGGGGCCATGACTGGCAGTGACAGAGCCCAGGCTCCTACCCTCCTTCCTCCCTGGCACCCGTGACAGAGGCTGTGGAGCTTCAAAGGCTCCAAAGTGCTGCCACCCAACACAATAGTGACTCTCAGCAGCACTCGCTGTGCAAGAGTGAGGCTACGACTTGACCGGTACTTTGAGTGCTGCTCCCTGGGAGCTCTGCAAAAAGCACAGAGAAGTGAAATGAGAATGAGAAGCCTGAAGGAGGAGCAAATGCTGTCCGCTGAGTGCAGAAAGGGAAACACTCATACAGGGGCGTTTGAATACCGAGATAATTGGAAGATATGAAGAGTATATTTACAAAAGTCAAGGAAGCACGTTTGAAGGATGCAAGGGCAATTTTTTTTAACACTGATCAAAATGTGAAGGCATCATGAAGTACGGCACAGACAAGAGATACCAAGTTGAGCAAAAGAATATTAACTTAAATGTCAGAATGGTTGAAAGTCTAACTTGCCCTATTCTAAGGTCGGATTTCCCAACCTGAATAAAAGGAAGGAAAGTCTGAGTCAAAATCTATCCTTGCCCTCACAACTCCAATAAACCAATGTGTGGGGATATAAAATGAAACAGTTTTCAACAAAGAGTTCTGAGCTTCTTTCAGCTCGTAGCTTTCTTCCTGCTACCTTCGCTAAGCAGAAAACAGTTCCACAAAAAGTCTCAAAGTTATCTGTTCCAAGTTCAAGATTATATGGTTTTGAAACAATACTCAGGGGTTTCCTTCCTAAGTTCCAAGCCTCACAGTTCAAAGCACAAAAGAAAGGGGTCATGAGGTCTGGGGGTTCCCTTCCCCAAGACTTCTATTTCATCATAGTTCACAACATAAAAGAAAAGGCCTTGGCTGCTCTCTCTTTGGCCCTTGAAGGTTCACTTTCTTTCTTCATATAATAGGGTTAACTCTAAGATTTTATCTGATTAATGGAGTTAACTTCACAACATGCAGTGGTTTAAATTCAGTACACAGTGGTTTTGAATAAGTGCACAGTTCCATTCACTGCTAAGTACAACATGCAGTGTTTTCTGTTTAATTATAAAGTCTGCATTTAATTTGGTGTTCTTTGAGCATTGCTGTGGCTTACGATCTTGTTTTCATTCAGCCCTCTACAGAATATGTATGCCTTTCACTTTAAAAGCTCTTACCAATACTCTGTGACTTTCAAAACCATTCTGCTTTAAGATACGTGACCACTCCGATACAAAGTATTTCTCATGACTTAACGTTCAACAATTGGAAAAGTTTAGGACGAGAGACCTTCGAAAACGTGCCCTTCTGATTCACGTGACCACTTTGCTACTAGATACAAAGTATTTCACCACAATGTAAATGTTCATTCACTAGCGCTTCGCGCACCCAGTTTCTTATTTCATAGAAACTCACCGTCCTCTATACAAACTATTTCAGCACAATGGCAATGTTCATTCAATCGTGCTTCGCACAGCGGGTTTCTTATTCCAAAGAAACTCACCAGCCTCTTTAGTAGCTGTCGTTCACAACGCGGAACACACAAACTGCAGCCTCTGCTGCCCGGGGCCCAATTTCTGGCCCTTAGACACCCCTGGGCTAGCTTCTTGACAACAGGAAACAAGCACTTTACTTGAACGGGAAAAGGGCAGTCTTTCCACCAGGCTCTCTTATCCACCGCAAGTCCGCTCCACGGAGCTCCTACTCCCATGCCAGGCTGCCTGAGACCACCCCTCCTTGCAGTCCCCAGCATCTCGGCATGCTGTGTACCACAGAAATTCCAACAGTAGTTCCCTTCAACACTCAGCCCTCTTCCAACAGGGCTTCTTGCTGATCACGCAGGCCTCCCTGCTGCTGCTCCCCCTGTTGCATTTCCTCCTCCTTTTATACACCTGCAACCCTCTAACAGGTTGCAGGAGTTTTCTCTCAATCAGCCTTGTCTGATCATGTTTAGGAGGCCATGACAATGGCCTGGGTAATGTAAATCCATAAAGTAATGTGAAGTAGTCTGCCTAAGGGGTTCTGTTGCTTATCCTGACTCCTTCTTGAGTTGCCCATGTCTTGTATAGTTATTTGTGTTTCGTTGTGCACTTAAGCCCACGGGTCGTTGGCCTGCTCAATATAAAACCATAAAGTAAAGTAAAGTAAAGGAAGACCTGCCCGACCTTCACACCAAATTGCAGGCATCTTCTTCATCCCAGTACCAAAGTGGTGAAAGTGTGTGGTGTTCATTACTCTCAGTTGCCTCTTCGTTTCAGTACTAGAGTGGCGAGAGTGTATGGTGTTGATTACTCTCAGTTGCCTCTTTCTCATCTCAGTATTGTCGAGCGTCCCATATAATGAATTGAGGGGAGCTGACTTAAAATAACCATAAAGGTCAGGAGAGGGTTAGGTTTTTCATCACTAGGAAAAGGAGGATACCATGTCTCACCTGAGGTCATCCCACTCCCAATCCTCAAGGACCCTCCACTCAGGTGATCCTCCCTCACTTCTCTACCCTCAGAGTCAGGATCCAAAAGCAATGGTCTTTCCCTGGCCACCAGCGCAGAGCATCGAAGTGGGTTAGGAGTGAAAACAACATCAGGTTTCTCACAAAAGCTAAAGATAATTCTAAATGAAATGAAACTATATTGAATGTAGTGAAACTAAGGGGTGAATAGGGTAAAACCCTCACTCAGTGAAAATAATCAAATACAAGTAGTGGCTAGGCAAAAAGGACTCCCAAGAAGAAGGTGCACTAAGTGTGGATGTGAGATACAACAGTCCACAAAACTACATGTTGAGAGAGGGAAAGACCTGTGTTAACCAAGGCTTAAAGGATACAGACGCACAATAAAGTGCACAGGGTTATCAGTTGCATGACCTGTAATGGGTCCAACAACTCCGCATAGACCGAGTAGCCCCTACTCAACAAGAACCGAGGGAAGCACGGCTCGGTTGTATGAACTATGATGGGTGGACTTTTGAACACTATTTACTTTGTTGCCAACATCCTTACACATTGTTTAGATTTAGTTGTGAGGACACGCATCGATTTTGGACACAGACAGCCTTTTTATTTGAACTTACTGACTTTGACTATTCTTAGTTTTCTTTAGGCAGGGAAATCCCACATTAGTGTAGGGCAGGTTAGGGCTTGCACCACTCTGACCAAACAAGAAAATAAAGCTTTTCATAGAAAGGTGAATCTGTTATATGCGTCTTACTTCATGATGCCTTCACTCTAGTCAGGACTGTGGTAAGGTGGGTGGTGATAGAGGAGACCTGGGGAGGGAACCGAGGGAAGCACGGCTCGGTTGTATGAACTATGATGGGTGGACCGTGGGGTCCGAAAACTGCACCTAGACTGAGTAGCTCAGTAAGATGGAACTATCTTGAGGAACAGATCACCTCCTCGGAACCGCCAATCAGGTTTCAGGCCGCAACACGGCACTGAAACTGCACTGATTGACTTAAAAACACAAATAGAGGCACTCACAGACAAAGGGAAAACTGCCATGCTGCTCCTCCTTGGCTTGTCAGCTGCTTTTGACTTGGTGGACCATGAAGTCCTTTGCAAACACCTTGCCTCAGCGGCTTACTTCTCTAAGTAGCGTGGGTTCAATCATTCCTCAACAATAGAACTATGCAAGTCTTCTCCCCCTCAGACTCAGCAGATCCTATCTCCCTAACTTGCAGTGTTCAACAAGGCTCATGCGTTTCTCCCACCATGTACAATATCTTTACAACGCCACTGTTTGACAAATTGGACAATCTGGGTGTCACCTATACTAACTACGCAGATGACACGCAGATCCTCATACCCCTTTCGGGGAATTACATTTTTGACACGGCTCTTGTGAACAAAATCTACCGCCTCATTGAGGCATGGATGGCCACACATGGCCTCTGCCTGAATGACGATAAGACTGAACGTCTAATACTAGGCACCCCGGCCAACCTTAAAAAATTCAATAACAAATACTCCTTCAACATTGATGGTAACTCTATCAAAGTTGTAAAGGAAGTAAAAACGCTTGATTTTACCTTGACTCCACCCTAACCATGAGCAAACAAGTCAACTCCTTAGTGTTCACATCAGCATACACATGCAAATTAATCAGGGCCTGCAAACCCTATCTATCCCCAACTAGTTGCATTACCCTTGCAAATGCCCTCATACTTTCAAGATTGGACTATTGTAATGCTCTCTACTTGGGGGCTAACAAGTACATCTTAAACAAAATCCAAACGTTACAAAATAACGCCCTAAGAATGGCACTAAATATCCCAAATAAAGGTCACATATCTGTGATTAGAAGACAAAACCACTGGCTGTCAATTAAAGACAGAATTCGACTAAAAACGACTTAATTGACCCACAAAGGCCTCAACAATGCTGCACCACGGTACCTGTCCGATCGGCTAGCCAAAAAAACTACCAATCGCCTGACTAGGTCCTCCAACTCATGCTACCTCAGCATACCGCACTTCAACCTAGCCAAATCTGGCGGTAGAAGCTTCCCAGTTCTGGCAGCACAAACATGGAACTCACTCCCCTACTCACTCCAGGCTGATCAAACATACCTCAGTTTCAGACGCAACATACTGAAATGGATTAGAACTAATGATGCTTACCCTGCAACCTAGTGCTTAATAACATACTAAGCTAGTATCTACCATAATATAAGCCTGCAATTGAAATTACACCTCAGATCACTTCTCTGTAATGTAACTGTATATATTGTAATGTAACTGTATATATCTTTTAATTGTACAGTAATTCTATGTTTCACCCAGCCGAAAGTCTCCTTGTACTGCTTGCGACCAGTTACCTTCGGATTTGGTTCACCATACAAAAACAATAAACAAACAAACAAACTGTTAAAAGGTGTTGAACTTTTGGGGAAGGGAAACCCCAAGATCTTTACATCAAGGAAATGTTGAATTGAGTCGAACCTTTGGGGAAGGGTACCCCGAGACCTTTTGTTTTGAAGAAACATTCAACTATGTTGAACTCTTGGGGAATGGAACCCCAAGGCCATTTTTTTTGGGAACTATCTTGAACTTGATGAAGAGAAAGCTAAAGAGCCGGAAGCTCAGAACCTTACTTTTGAACACTATTTACTTTGTTGCCAACATCCTTACACATTGTTTAGATTTAGTTGTGAGGACACGCATCGATTTTGGACACAGACAGACTTTTTATTTGAACTTACTGACTTTGACTATTCTTAGTTTTCTTTAGGCAGGGAAATCCCACAATAGTGTAGGGCAGGTTAGGGCTTGCACCACCCTGACCAAACAAGAAAATAAAGCTTTTCATAGAAAGGTGAATCTGTTATATGTGTCTTACTTCATGATGCCTTCACTCTAGTCAGGACTGTGGTAAGGTGGGTGGTGATAGAGGAGACCTGGGGAGGGGTTGGATGAGTGGGTGAAGGTAGGCCGGCCTGGGGTAGAGTTGGATGAGTAGGGTAGGCAGGCTGTGGCTCTGGTATGCAGAATTATGTAGACAGCCCTGTAGTTCGGTGGGGGTAGGCAGGCATGTAGCTGGGTTGTGGGGGATAGACAAGTTGATTTAGGCAGTATTGGGTAATGATTGTTGTTGGGGAGACAAACATTTGGGTAGGGTGGGTGCGTAGGTAGACTTTGGTAGATTGGGTATGTAGGTATGCCTACAGTACATAGTTAGGTGTTGTAGTTTGGGTGGGAAGGCAGGCGGAGGGAAGGGTGGATGTGTGATTGGGCAAGCATGGGTTAGGATGGGTATGTGGGTGGGCATGGGATAGGCATGCACTGGTAGCAGCGAGAGGCTAGGACATATAATATATAGGCAAAGAAGGGTAGTAAGGTATGGTGTAGTGTGGATGGGTGAGCAGGCATGGGTATTTGTGAATAATGCAAGCCTAAAACATCTCTTATTTAACGTCACTGTAACTTTTACCACTTTGCTACAAGCACTGAAAGAAGTTGTGTAATGGAATTAAGTTAGTGATGGGAGTTCTTTGCCACAAATGCAAGCTCATTTTTATACATGATGTTAAGAATATTTCATCATCTACATAAAGCTTGTTTTTTGCACTTCAGGCTAGTAAGACATGTAAGACATAATGGGTATAAATGAATCTTTATGAGGTGGCTTTATTCTGTTACTTTAACTGATTTTGAAGTGAACACAGATTTGCCAGGTAACTGGTTGTGTTTTGGGTCTTTCAGTCGGAAATGTCCCGGCCATCACGCAAAAGAAAGGCCTTGCTGATACCAAAAGGAATGTCTGCGAGGTCATTAAGGTGCAGGCTGCAGAGACCCTGTGGCTGTATGTGGATGTTTTAGCAAGGCAACGATTGGGGAAACAGGCCGTTTATGCTTGTCCCATGCTAGAAGATTCTAATTTTGGCTTAGAAACTTTTTGTGAAGCAAAGTAAATTAAAGTTACACACTGTTCATAAACGGAGCGAGTGGTACAGCGTACCAATGATTGTATTACACTCTCATCTCTGGGTATGAACACACATTTTATTTCCAAAGCAATGCTGTGCAGACCAGCCCAAAATACCCCAAAGGAGCAGCATGCACACTCGTGTAATTTCCTGCACAAATGGTTTTTGAGTAGCCCAACTATGCGGGAAATACCCTAATCTAGCAACCCTGCTAATTTGGTGGGCATGATGTCACCATGCCACGATAGTATTACGCAACAGGGCTGCTACACTGCAGACCTTTGCGCCAAACCCCCAGTGCTACTTTATTTATTACTGGGGCATTATATGAAATGTTTATAGAAATGCCAGGTCCACAGAGAGACTGTGTTTGGCATGGAAGAAGCTGGGCTGGTTAAAACGGTCGGTCTGATGCTGGGCAAAGTCCATGGAATATAGATCTGTTATCTGATATGATATGATATGGCATTTATAACGTGCCTATACACAAGTGTTTCAAGGCACGAAAACTGGTGTACAAAGAGTACACCAGCGTTTTCAGTCCACAATTATTGATGGTTGCCATGGCAGTCGAATATTCTGCTTCCCAACTCCCTTCCCCACTCTGTTTTACTGTAACATAAGTTTTGGCAATTTGGTGGCGCAAGCACCACCAAAGTGCTCCAAAACCTAACAATGAAATGCAGAAGTACAATACATATTCAATAAATGAAGCATTTGTAAAATGTATGAATTAATGATTGCATTAAAATGAGCAATTGTGGGCATATCAAAACGTGGACCCGGCTGATTGAGGGATTACCTAATTGATGGGACAATCATCCAACTGATGATGCTAACACCAGTTTTGGAAAACGGTCCCCTGTCTTTCATGGGTACACCAGATAGGCAGTCAATACCCCTCTGGTTGGCTTCCTACCTGGCACTTCACCAATTCTCTGTTTCCTGGAGCAACAACACCTCTGAACTTACTCCTCTAACTACGGGTGTTCCACAAGGCTCTGTCTTGGGTCCTCTCCTCTTTACCCTCTACGCCTCTGCTCTTGGGACACTAATCACTTCCTTTGGGTGCTCGTACCAACCCCTCCTGGACGACACCCAAATCTTCTTCTCTTTTCCTCAACTCTCCTCTGATCTCTATATCAAAATGACCAACTGTCTCTCTACCATTACATATTGGATGCTTTGCACTCTCTGAAAATAACCTCTATCAAAACAGAGGTGCTTCCCAGACAAATCCTCTCATCTCTTCCCCTCCCTATCCAATTCCCACCGGACACTCTCCCTTACTCTTCTTCAGCTAGAAACCTGCGCGTCGTCTGTTACTCTTATCACACCTTATCTACTTTCATCTCCAAAACAGCAAGGAGAGTTCACCTCAACCTCCTAAATCTTAAGAAAAGCAGGTACCTCCCTCCGTTCAACCCCGCCAAGCATCTCTTAACCACTCTTGTCGTCTCCAAACTTGACTTCTGTGCCAGAATACTCTTTGATCTCTGCAACTATGCATTCTGTTCTCTTGACAAAAGATCATTAATTTTGCCATTAGGACTCTCTTTGAACTCCCTCACTTCACACCTTCTTCCTCGTACTGTCACCAGGCTGGATGGCTGACGATGCAAACAGGGCCATATTTAAACGTCTTCTTCTGGTTCACAAATCTATCCATGATAAGGCACCATTGCATCTATACTCCTCTATCCAACTCTACAAGCCTGCTCGTAGTCTCCGCTCTGCCTCCTCGACTACTCTTGTGGTACATCACCCTTCACATGCTTCCTCTCATTTCTGCTCTTTCTCCCTTCTTGCTCCACTTGCAAGGAATTCCACCCCCCGCGGACATTCAAGAAACTGTCCACACCAATTTGTTCAAAACCAAACAAAAAGCCTACCCCCTTGCCTCTTAGTTACCCTCTTAACATACCTCTCATCTGCCATTTAGCAAACAATTTTCACTTCCCTCTAACTAGCCTCTGTCCCCCACTTTCTCTGCCTCAACTCTAGCACTTCATCCATCATGGTCACATGCCTAACACAGCTGGCCATACCACCTACCTGCACTTAAAAATAGCTAATGCTGGCTGTCCTTAATCTATGCATGTCCCCTGTGACTATTAGCTTTACTCCCCTCCGCATCCTGCTCATAATGTCCCTCAAACTCACCCCTTTGTAAGAAGCTCACTGCTTGCTGTCAAATTTGATTTCTCATCGATTGTAGGTTTTTAGTGATTAAAAGGCATTGTTCCTCTTTGTATATACATACATGAATAAATACATGTATATACATACTAAAAAATACAAATAATAATATAAATAAATATTGTATAGGTTGTACCTCATATGTTCCTGGTCAGGTCCTTTTAACTGTGTGCATGCATTTCTGATTGTTAAGTTCTTGATGTTGAATACATGTATGTTTGATAACTCTAGTAAAATACAGGTAAAACATGTACAATGCATACAGGCAGATGCTGTACGTAACATGTATACACCATTTTAATGACCATTTTAAACATTTCCAACACCTCGCACCTAAAAACTGGAACTCCTTACCTACCTCACTAAGGAACGAAAAATCATACCATACCTTCCGTAAAAACCTCAAAACCCTCCTATTCCGCTAAAGTCTTCCACATGCACTCTCATGCTTGCATTGTAACCACAGCATAGCATAACCTCTAAGCTCAATGTTTATTACCAATGTGAAATGTACTCGGTAACTCGGTTTACATCTGTAAACACATTCCTATGCTTGTGTTCATGACTAAGTCTGCTGTAACAGCGCCACGATGCCCCAGGGCAGTTCTGTGCGCTTTATAAATGCAAATAAATAAATAAAAATAAACATATTTCACAAAACCTGAACACACCTAATAATAACCCCTTGTAGTACATTCTTATTAAAAGCCAAAAGCTTATACGCATTTACATTGCAATATTACGATTTAGCGAACAAAACACTTTTTCTAAATGACATAGGTATTTGGTTTTATGAGTGATGCAAATGCAGTTGCTGACTAGAAGAGTTTTTACTATCTACCTTCCTTTAAAGTGCATGATGCTCGCTTTCAGGTAATAGGCATAGTTGCTGTAGTGTATATAGTTTACTTGACTCAGTTGGGAAGGAAATAAAGCATTTGTTCAGATTATGACTCTAGAAATTGTTATTGTACTGTTCTACTACTGGGCAAATAATAAGAACATCAGGACCCTTAACCTACTCTGACCATCTCAGCATTTCTATTGCAGAGATGCACAAAGCCTACTACCTCCAACGGCCAGTCACAAACAATCTCTAACTTTGAGTTGATCAGCTCTCACAGGGACAGAGTTAATAGCAAGACCTGGACTTTTAGTGTTTGATCAGGAAATGTATTTATAGTATTCATATCCAAAAGCTGTACCTCTGTGGAGGACTATAACATTAAATTGTCCAGGGGTGGACGAGGAAGGGGACCAAGATGGCAATTGCTCCACAGGCTTGCTGTGCTGTTGCTAACTGTGCCAGAACTGCAAAATGTAAAAATATAATTGAACAAAATCTTTCAGAATCCAACCTGCCTCAGAGTACCATAGGGCTGTAAATATGTGCAGATAATGCAAATCACTCTGCATGCCCCTCCACAAAGTGTGACTGAGAGGACGAAGAGTCTGGGCTGAATGGGGTGTGTTCATACCAACCAGTGACAATGTACACATTAAAATGACAGGTTCTGTGCCACTGGATGGTAAAGTTTGCACCACTGCGCCCCATACACCATTGACCTGTTACAATCCACAGAAGCTTATCACAACTCCTACTAGCCAAGGAAGTAAGGTCCATATTTTATTATAGTTTGTCCTCAGCGTCATTCTGTAATAATGCTTCCCCTCTTTTCTGGTGAATTTCTTGATCACTAGTGAATCCATTGCAAAAAGGGCTTAATAGCACACTGAATAGCACCCACAAATGTTACTATATGGTGGTTATAGAAATGGCTGTTGTAGGTACTCATTTTTGGGCAGAGTTGAAAAATGCTCACGGAAAAATATAGCATCCAGGTATTAATTATTAGTAGAGTACAAATTAAAGGAGCATTCAGAGCTGGGTGTTTATTTTTAATGACATGCTGCACATGAATGTTTCCACCTAGTCTGTGATATTTCTGAAAATTCATTGATTCAAAGTTTACCAGCAGGTGGTATTTCTGAAATACTTTCAGAGCTATTTCATAAATACCACTTCCACCCTTGGTAACGTAAAAAGGTGTTTTACTACCATTTCTGACAGCCATTTTCCCCATCAAAGTGAAGGAAGAAATGGACTATGTACAGTAGTGGCTCATACCACCACAGTACATCTTTATAATCACAAAAGGGTACAAATCTGAGCCTTTTATGCATTACATGAGTAAGGTGGTGAAGGTAGCAATAAGAGATGAACACCCCCTTAGCATGGCCCTTTGTAAAAAAAAACATGTTTTCTCTCTATTGATAGGAAACACCTCTGCTTCTCTTCTGTACAGTAAAAAAAGTTTAAACAAAATTAAATTGGCTAAAACTAGGGGGATTTTTTTTTTCAACCACCAGTATTTCCATGTAATACCATTGATTGTGTTTGATCAAAGACTGAATTGGGTTTGCAGTAAAATCAACGGTATGTACCCAATACTCCCAATGTTACTGTTACCACCCAACTCTGAATGAACACCTAAGTCTGTGAACGTGTTTCAATGTCTTGTCCAGAACACTCTTACCTCTTGTGACCAACAAAACACACACATACACATCAACAGTTTCAGATATATAGATACAAAGTTACATGAACACAGATCCTTTCTTCCACCTATATTTTACACTCACAAATACACTCAAACTCATCACCACAGTCACTAAAACAAACAAAAACACACACACACACACACGCACACACACACACACACACACTCTCTTTCTCTCTCTCTCTCTCTCTCTCTCTCTCTCCACATTCCTTGAAAACACAAATAAATATAATAGGTCACTCTTGCTCCCTCTTCATCACCAGATCCCAGGTAAATTCCCCTGGCAGTTCCCTCTGCTTCCATTAACTGAAAGTTGCAGCCATCTTTCCAAGTAAGTGCAACTTGGAAGCATAATAAAAGCTGAGCCCCCTTGGCATCTTTGGCTCTGCATTGTCCATAGACCCAAAGCCGCAGCTACCAGCAAGACCCCGACCATGGCTTCTGGTCATGTATGGCAGAGGCTGAAGGCAAATCATGGTGATCTACTGTCAACATAGGAGACAGGGCAACAGAAAGAGGTGAGGAGCAAGGAATGGACTTCATGTGATGGGCTGTTCAAGGGCAAGGAATTGGTGACTGAGTAATGTGGGCAAGGGAAGGGGGTGCATGGTAAAGGAAGGGAACTGCGTTTTGTGTTAATGGAAAGAGCAAAAGAGAATCAGAGGTCTGAAATTAACTGTAAGGCATGGGCCATCGAAATTATGATGAAAGGCAAGGACATCGGAGTGTGATGTGCAAGGAAAATAGGGAATATCAGACAGGGGTGTACATCTGGAAAGGTAGGTGTGCAGGTTGATTGAATGTTGCTGAGATCTGTGCCCGACCTACATACCACTGCACGCGATTGTGGGACTGGCACAACCTCTTTATTTTTTCTGAAGAAGTGATGCGTACTTAACTTCATGAACATGTGTTTCAATCAAGACGTCTCTTTTTTTAGGTTGCTTTATCATGTGACTTTTTGCTTTGATCGTACACACAATTGTACAGACGAAGACTACAATTATAGTGAGTTTATAATTGTAATCTTCGTCTGTACAATTGTGTTTACTCTCAGAAGTATTTGCCTCAGGATTAAGAGGCTTTCCTCACATTTGTGCTTTGAAAGCTAGATTTATTGAACACTGTGCTGGTTTAGGCCTTGAATAACGACTTTACAGAAAACATTTTTGATATTGAAGATGGAATAGGAGAAGATGCAGTCTCCTCTGATCTCTAAATGGAAGACTGTGGAACCAGGAAGACAGGGCTCAAATCCCCACCTAACACAAGGCATAAAATAAGCAGTATCGCATCGCAATTTCATTTGATTTATGGCACAGAGAGCAGAGCTTAAAGGCACAGATTACCGTGCCTTCTCATTTAAACTCTGCGCTCAGTGCACTGACAGTGTGCAGGCATCAGGCAGATGCTCCCGGGCCGGGCTCAATACAGGGGGGAGGGGGGGCTTCGTTGAAGTCACATGGAGAAGACTGTAGCAGGAGCAACCCAGCTCCACTCACAGACCCGGCTTCAATCAGAGGTAAGGAGACATGCTGGGGTGCTTAGGAGAGGGTGGGAGAGGAGGGAGCAGGCCTTCTGTGAGCCCCTTGTCTGCGGCGCTGGGTGTTACCAAGTGGCCACGACTAGTAAGAAATATTTCTCCTGCCCGTTAGGTTGGGAGCAATATTAATTCCAGCCATTTGCTAGTACCCAGCCCCACAGTAATATGGCATGCTGGCACATCGCCTTTCAAATATTCTTTCCTTCTCGTGATTCGCGAGAAGGAAGGAATATTTAAAATGCCCTCTGCAAGCAGACTATGTTATTACTGCAGGCCTGGGTGCTTAGAAATTGGCAGTATATAATATCTATATAATATCTCTCCCGCCCATTCTGCTGCATCAGGGCCTCACTGACCTGGGCAGACCAAGACACTGGCCTCTTGCCTTTTGGTTCTGCAGTATAAGATAACTAATGTCCCCAATTTGTCATAAACTCCTTGTAGCTGCTGTCTTCATCTTGGGCAGATGCTTGTGACTGTTTTATGCCAAACAATAGCTAAATTAAACTTGATAATAAAATAAAAGTGACACACGCACAATTGCGTCTTAATTGATGTCTTGTTGATAATTTGACACTGCACTATGCATCCCTGACTGCTGTATGACCCAGCTGCACAGAGCCCTCAACTGAAAAATGTTTTCAGAGCCTTTTTTTTTTAATCAGATCTATTTATGTAGTCCATTCATGCAGTGAACCTTTACATTTCATGGACACTCCTTGCGCTAATGTGTTACTTCAGGTACACAGGAATGCTGTCTTCTTGCTAATTGTATGTCTTGGGGTAAAACTAACTTCTGGTGACATTTAAAATAGGAGTACAAAATTGCTTATCAAACAAGTTGATTTGCTAATCGAAAATTAGCAAATTTTGCTAATCAATTAAAAAAAATAATGAATGCCTTGTAACACACTTCCATACATTATATGATCCTGAGCAAATCACTTTTCATCACTGTGTCTTATTTTTCTTAGCTATCAGTAGAGAACGTCTCATTCAAATGGATTTATAATTTATAGTGTCACTCCATAAATAATTATAATTTAAACCATTTATATAATGCGTACTGGGGGAGGCAGGATGCCAAGTGAGGCTCTTATGTTGTGTGGGATAAGTAGACAAGGGGTAGGCATGGGCTTTGTGTTGTGGGTTGGGGAGGCAGGAAGCCAGGTACAGGTATTTTGCTTTGCCAGCTCATGTGTGGCTCTGAGAGCAAAGCCAGACCCCGTAAATCAGCAATGGCATGACTGTACCAACAAATTCTCTAGCTTGTGCCTTTCTTTACATTGCTTTAAAACTAAAGATGGGATAGGATGGGTGGAAACATAGCCTGCTGTCAAATTGCAAACTGCAACACAAGGAATCCTGGGCTCAAATCCCAGCTTTCCCATTTGTACAATTATATTATTCTGGTGAAATCATATTACTATGTATGTTGTGGGAGAGTTTGTTGAGGTCCAGGTTTCTAAGTTACCACAAAAACAACTGAACTCCCTTTTCAAAATAGGCGGATTTGATCCTAAACAAATCTCTTTCAGCTGTAGCACCCAGAACATCATTCAAATCCCTATTCAATTTCTTCAATTCCTTTCTCATGACATCATCGTGTGGATCACGGACCAAACTATTCATAACCTCGGCAATGTGGAATTCAGTCTCCATCCGCTACTTCTCCAACCTTTTCCTCCTTCCACAAGACAAGCCCAAAACAACACCCCTCATCGTGCACGTGAACGCCTGAAAAATGTGATAGGTGGCTTGCCTACAGGCTGCGACAGCAGGCTTCGGACAGGGCTATTACATCTGTTAAGGATGAGAATGGAGTGGTCACTTTTGATCCGCGTTCAATTAGTAGGGTTTTCAAAGATTTCTACAAGACTCTATATGAGAGGGAATCTGGTGCTTTAAGTCTTGATTACTTCTTTGATGGTTTGGATGTCCCTAAAATTTCGGATGAGTAAATGATTGGTTTGAGCCAGCCAGTGACTTTGGATGAGATTAAGGTGTCCGTTTCCTTTCTGAATTCTGGGAAAGCGCTAGGACCTGATGGCTTACCGGCTGAATTTTACAAGGTTCTCCCGGAACCAGAGTTGGGCCTTTTGAGAGATGTGTATGTTGAGTCTAAGGAGACTGGTTTTCTTCCGGAGTCCACCAATCATGCCACTATTTCTGTTTTTCTGAAAAAAGGGAAGGACGGTCTCTTACCTTCCAGCTATCGACCGATAAGCTTGTTGAACACGGACAACAAGATTCTGGCCAAAATTCTTGCTCTACGCATTGGGGGTGTGATTCAACGGCTTATTCATACGGACCAATCTGGCTATATTAAAAATCGTAGGGCTTCAAGCAACATTTGAAATTTTTTGTTGACTATGTCTCAGGCCCAGACTTTGGATGAGGATGTGGCTGTGGTTTCACTCGATGCTGAGAAAGCATTTGATCGTGTGGATTGGCGTTATATGTTTGCAGTGTTGAGCGCAATGAATTTGGGAGATGAATATATCTCCTGGGTTTCACTTCTGTATGCTCGTCCCACGGCGACATTTAGAACTAATGGTTTGTTATCTGATGGTTTCAATCTAGGGAGAGGCACTAGGCAGGTGTGCCCGCTTTCACCCTTACTTTTTGTCCTAGCCATTGAACCACTTGCTGTAATCTTGCGGGGTGAGTTGAGATTGAAAGGTGTGTCATACCATGGAGTTGAACAGAAATTGTGGCTTTATGCGGATGACCTTTTATTGGTCCTTTGGGATCTGGCGACTTCTTTGCCGGCACTGATAGACATCCTGGATCGTTTTCATGAGGTGGCTGGGTATAAGGTTAACTGGTCGAAGTCGGAGATTTTGCCGATCACAAACTGATGTGATAGCTCTATGGTGGCTAGTTATGGTGTTCAGTGGTGTCCTTGCAAGCTGAAATACTTGGGAATTTGGTTGACTCCGGAAATAAATGATATGCAGGAGGTGAACTTGAGTGAGGTTTGTCGTGAGTTGAGGTCTTCTACGCAGCGCTGGTCAGCTTTGCAGCTGTCATTATGGGGCAGATGGTTGTAGCACCCAAAATCAATTATGTCTTAAGTATGCTCCCCTTGAAGATAATTACAGGTCACTGGAAATTGATTGATGCGACTCTTCGATCCTTCCTCTGGGATGGGAAACCTCCAAAATTGAAATTGTGGAAATTGCAGTTGCCCATGGAGAGGGGGGGGGTTAGGGGTCCCCAAGTTTAGGGCGTATCATCTTGCTTCTGTTTCTGGCTGATTCTCCGTCTGCTTGGGCGGTGGCAGAGGCAAGCGCTTTGGGTCCTCTTGCCGTGCATGCTTTGCTTACGACAACTGGTAGACGTGGTGGGAATTCTTATTTAACTGGCTTTCTGAGAGATTTGTGGAGAGACCTTCATGATATGTGTGACATGGCTGCTTTGAAATCTCCTTTGGCTTCGATCTGGCTTAATAAGGCGGTCACAGAAGGTGGCAGGCCGATACTGTGGCCGGAATGGTTTGTGGTGGGGGTTCATTGGATTGGTGATATCTTCAGAGATGGGAAATGGATTGATTTTGCTGTGTTGTGTTCAACCTTTACTATTGAGAATCCTTCGGTTGTGGACTTTAGGAAATTGAAAAGATACGTTGGTGTGGTGGAGGAGAATCAATCTTTGGAATTTGAGCTTTTTGCAGAGGGTTGTCAGTCTATCGCAAGCAAGATCTATCGTCGGTTGGTTGCTAATTTCAAGGACATCTCACGCCTGCTTGATGAATGGAGTAGGAGGCTGGGATACGAACTTACCACAGATTTGTGGCTAGAGATTTGTGCGAATGTGAAGTTATGTTCGATTAATTTGATGGAGCGCTCCAGGCAAACAAAAATTCTCAACCGGGTTTACTGGTGCCCGGAGAGGCTCAAGAACAGGGGTATGTCTGACTCGGACATGTACTGGCGTTGTGATGTGGAGATCGGTACTCTTGAACATTTGCTGTGGGATTGTGCTCGCGTGAGAGGTTTTTGGCAGGAGGTGTGCGAAGTGTGCTTGCAGATGTTGGGTTGTGGTATTGATTTGGACTTCAAGACTATGGTTTTGGGGAGCGGTCTCTTGCTTGATGGATTATCCATTTCTGAAAAAAATTATTTCAGGGTGCATCGGCTGCCAAGAAGTTGATTCTGAGGGGATGGAAGTCCCGGGTCCCGCCTGATTTGAGTGTTTGGATTGATGAGATGGTCTCTTTAGCGTCTGTTGAAAAATTGATTTATAGACGACAAGGGAAACTACGATTACATGCAAAGATCTGGGAGGTGTTTTGAATTTTCGTTAGTGGATGTGATTTTTTTTCTTTTTTTTTTTTTCTCTTTCCCTCTCCTTCTTTTTTCCTTTTTCTTGTTAGCTGGTTTCAGTTTTGAGGTTGTTATGTAGCTGTTTGATGTATCCTATTTGATTTCTTTGCTGATGTACATTTTGTTGGTGAAAATGTAAATAAAGAATTCAACAAAAAAAAACAACTGAACGATATGTTGCATAAAAGGAATTTAATATCAGTCAGGTCTATTATAAAGGGTATAGAGAAAAGGCTGGGTTCTAGATATGAACACTCCCGTGATGCGCTCGTTATTTGGTCTGATGATCTGTATATGCCTCTGCAAGGTCACAGGTCGGTAGAGGTGAACCCACACCTCTAGTAAGGAAAACGTGGACAGTCCTGGTTACCTTGCAATCTTTGGTTATTACTGTATCTCATACATAATGAGATTTTCACGCTGAGTGCTGTGTTTTCAGTGATATTTGTATTCATTAATTTTAGTGTAGACACATAGGGCCTCATCACGAGTTGGGCGGTAACGCCAGCGCTAATAGCGCCGATGTTATCTGCCCTACCGCCAAACCCACCGGCGCTATTAGCGCCAGATCACGGGTTTGGCGAATTTGGAAATCCCCATTCCCCATTGAGCCCATTCGGGAATGCCCCATTCCCCATTGGGCTCAATGGGGAAAGTTCGCGCTCTTACCGCCGGCAGATTTCCAGCCGGCGGTATGCGTGCGAAATTTCAGCGGATACCCTTATTTGGCGGACCCTTAAATCCGGTGGTAACAGCGCTACCGCCGGATTTAAGGGTTACCACCGAACTCGTGATGAAGCCCATAGTCTAAACGTGGTCAGTCGAAATGTGTTTCGACCCTGAGGGGTCCTTATCAAGGCAGGATAAGGTGTTAATAGGGTGAAGGATGCTGCGCACAGACAACCTGGCACATTTCCGGCCCTGAAAGAAAAATGTATTTACCAAACTTTCTTTCAGAGACCCCAGGTGGGGTGAACCAGAATGAAGAGCCTAAAATACTTTTAAGAGGAAGTCTACTAGTCAGGTCAGGAGACAACTGTCAAATAAATTATATGAGAAGGAGGGGTGAACGTTGCCTTATCCTCTTCTCATCAAAGTAGCCTGGTAGCCCTTTCACCCCAATAAATTACTTTTTCCCAGACAACTGGCCTATTGCCTTATTAAGATGTACATCTACTCAACCAATGTCATGTGTTGCACCATTCTCCCAGAGCCCTTTGATTTTTCTGATGTTGTGAAGAAGGGGCAATTTTCCAAACACAATGTGCATCTCAGTGGTGCGTTTGGACCCAGAGTTAGATCCACAAGGAACACTTAACAGTGCTGTGCTGAGTGCTGTGTGTGCGAGTTCCTACAAGAAAGGCAGTCATATGCAAGAGCAGCAAAGGACGAGTAGTGGAGAGATAGTGGCAGAGAGAATACGCTGGAGGAGAAGTGAGATGAACAAGCAGGAGCAGAAGGACTAGCAGGAAGGAGAGAGGAAGAACAAGAAGGAGGCAGTATAGAGAAAGAGGATAAAGTGGAGAGTGGAAAGACCTGGAAACGAAATGTGGAGAGTAGAACCAAAGCAGGAAGAATGGAGAGTAACCTTAACAATGGAGGTGGGAGTAGAGGGAGAGAGGGGCGCACTTCAAAATGGTATGCAAGACTAGACTCGAGAGACATTATTGAGGTGGGGGAGAAGAGCAGAGAGCCAAGGAAGTTGAAGGAGGTTATGAATAAATTAAAGAAGTGTCAACACTGAATGGGAGAAGGCAAGAAGAGAGGAATACCTTTAGAAGGGACAGTGAATAGAGGAGAATTGAGGTGGCAGAAGAAAAAGAAGCATCAAGGAATAGAAAAGGCTGGAGAAGAATAATGGGAACACAACAGCTGGAAGAGAATAGAGAGGAGAGAGAGGTGGAGAGGGTGAAGGAGGATAACAACATACATATGTGAAATCAATACTTAGTAGCCCAAACCTTGCAAAAAGGCGGGATTCAGAGCTAACCAAGCGAAGTGTCACCAGCCCAACCCACTATAAAGTACTTGCATTCCAGTGTGGAAAGGGCCTCGTGCAGCCCTGAACAGGGAAAATACAGAGGAATGACCTGCCATATCTGCGAAAGAGTTTTGGGCCTTCCTTGTACTGGTATAATACAATGAAAGATGCATTGCCCAATGGTCTAGTATTATGGACATTTTACTGACCAACTAAGAGCCTCACAATCCAAATACTCACGCTGGACTAGTGAAAGTCAAGAGTCCTTTGAGGAGTTGAAGTGTTCTCTGTGCCATCTGCCCCTCCTCATTTTTTACAGCATTTCAGCCTTCAAATGGATAATTCTATACTGAGGTTAGCCACGGTGCTCTTACAATAACAATGGGTAGGGAGCTATTTCCTCAGAAGAAGAATTAAGCAGCCATGAAACTGGAGTGCCGTGCCATTAAGTGGACAGTACAAGCCCTTAAATATGACCTAATGTGTAGGCACTTCCCGCCGCTCACAGACCATGAGCCGCTAATGTGGGTTGCTAGTCGTAAGGAGTCAACCCTCATAGTGTGAGGTGGTTCGTAGCGCTTCAACCTTATACTTTCACCATTGAACACCTGACAGGAAACCTCCAGGTGAAAGTACATTTCCTGAGTCAATCCTGTGAAAACCACACTGGGGGAGGCATGTTATAAAGCCATTTGATGCTAGATGTTGGAACTGGGATGGCCCACAGGCCAGGGACCATGACCCATTCTTTGATTCCGGCCTTGAAGAAAGAAGGTTGATGGTGGATCCCAAAGGCTTGCATGCCCCTCCCTAGACTCATTTTTTTTAAAATTCCCTAATGTCCCTGAAAATTGTCAGCAGACTCAGAAGATGCCACCCCATGGGTGTCAGAGAAACATGTTTTGTAAAACATTTAGAGCCTGCTCGTATGCCCTTGCATACTCCTGTATGGTTAAAAAAACAGAACATCTGCACGATTATGGTGCCACTGAGAGGCCAGCCCCCACAGACAGCGACAGCAAAAGAGGTCTGCAGAATGAATACGAGATAGTAGAGATGGGTAAGAAATGTTGGAGGGCTGAGACGGAAGGAGGTCTGCAAGCAAATTGCAGTACCTGAAAAATGTGTAGTAGTCATCTCCCAACCAAAGAGGCACAAACATGCCACACACAACTCAACACTATTGAAATACTGTTTGTCCTTGGTCCCTTTCCCACCTCTGGGTAAAAGGGATGTGAAAGTAAAGAAGAGTATGGGAGTCAAGTGTTCACCAAGCTTGATGCAGGATAGAGCATGGCAGTGCAGTGAGAAGGAAAGACGGAGAGAGAGTGAAGCTGAGTTGGAGGATGGAGAAAGTAGATCGAGAAAGAGGAATGAACGTGAAGAAAGGAGAAAGAAGAGTGGATATATGAGAGAAAGTCAAGAGCATAACAGGGAGACAGTGAGAGAAGAACAACGGTGGAGGAGGGAGAGTCTTGAGAGGGTGTGGCAAAGAGGCACCATAGAAGAAGAGAGGGGTTAGAGGGGTGATATAAAGGATTGGATGAGGTAAAGGGGAGAGAGAGAGAAAGAGGACTAGAGGAGGTAAAAGGGAGAGAGAAAAAAATCAGACAAAGTGGAGTGGAGAAACAAAAAGACAAGAAGGCAGAAGAGAACAGCAGATAGAAGAATGAGGAAAAGAACTGCTCCAAGAGGCATAGAGAGAGTGAGATCAGGCCAGAGATCAAGATCCTGAGCAAGCTATTCTAGTGGTGGAAGAGAAGGCCAAGTTGGACCAGGGTAGCCTGAAAGAGAGGTTAGGCCTGGTGACCCCAGGGTCCATCCTTTGCCACATAGACTGTAAACAGGGCCCTGTACCAATGATTCAGCTGCACCCGGCAGTGTGGAGCCAGGTATTCAAGACATCCAGGAGAGCAAATGCATAATACAGAGAAGAGCAACACCAGCCAAGAAAGACGCTACAATAAGGCAAGAAATAGACTGTGAGTTACAATTAGCCATCAGGAAGGCAAACATTCTCCAGAGGGTTAGAGGGAAGAATTGAGGACTACTGTCCCAAAGCGGTTAGACAGTGCTTTAATTGCGGATGTGTGCCAACCCTAGGTTTTGTTTTGTTGTGTTAAATAAACCATCTGTAAACCTTTACTTGTCATGAGTAATTACGCATCATAGTATCTATTTTCGCAAGGACTAGTGCATAATTCGCATTGAGTGAATGCATGAGTGACAGGTTGAAGCAGGGCTTTTAATCCGAGAATGAGGAAGACAAATCAAGTGAATCAGAAATGACACTTATCTTGCCAACATTTGGAAATTCCAACTAAACCCATAAGGATGAATTCATTCTTCATCATTGCTTGGCAGGCAATAGTGAAGAGAGTATTTTACAAGGGTAAAAACAGCCTGGTAAAAACGTGTTTGTCAAACACATATTTCAGACATCCCTAAAAATGATTCTTCTTGACTTCCTCAGTCTCTTAGTTTGAGGTGAACTGGACTCTCCAACCCCAACTCACTGGGCCTCATTCCGAGTTGGGCGCAAAAGGATCACCGGCACCGGTAAGGACACCGGTGCCGGCAAACCCTTTGCGCCCTATTCCGAGGTCCCTTAGCGGTTCCCTCTTTTAACGTCTGGTCTGACCAGGCGATATGGACGGGATCCGTTAAGGGACTTCGGAGCTAATCACGGTACTGCAAATTGCGGTACCGTTATTAGCTACTTCCCCATTCCCATTGAGCCCTATAGGGGCTCAAATGGGAATGGGGAATAGATTTTTCAATGGGGATTTACCGGTCCCTCCAGGGTCGGAATGGACCAGTAAGTCCCCATTGAACCAGGTCGGAGTCGGTACCGGTATGGGAGGTAGTCAGGGCGCAAATAGCGCCATAACTACCTCCATACTCGGAATGAGGCCCACTGTCTTAGTTTCCACTGTGTCTGCAGTCCCATAATAACGAACAGGATTGTAGAAATCTAGATACAGCACTGCACTGCACATCTGAGACACCCTTTAATGTTGCCCTACGCCCATGTGCAGTGTTCGTTTTTGTACACTTAGATTGAAAACATGGACCATTATGAGGGCTGCTGATTTTGCCAGTTCTTGGGTTGATTCTTGAATCTCACTAAACACTGACATTGTCCATCTATTCTGCTTGCCCAGGAGCTGTTCTGTGGGTCCAGCTAAGCACTAACCATGTCTCTGCCTTCTTCCCCAGGGAAGCGGCTAATCCAGCTGTGTGACCATGCTGCAGCTCTGCCGTAGCCTTGGCCCGCGCTGTCCTTTATCCCCAGCTAATTGCTGCTTAGCTGACTGATGTTAACAAACAGAAAAAACATCACCCAATTAGTAATCAGTAGGATGAACAAGCAAAACTATATAGAAATACCTGTAAGTTTCGGACAGCATAACATCCCACCCCACCAATCATAACAGACCCTCTGTCTCATCTCACCTGTAAAACCCCTGTAGGCTCGAACTCTCACTACTTCAAATAACTTCCGTTTAACTTTACCCCGCGGACGCCAGAAAAATAAACCCTTTCATATACAGTTGTTGTCCTTCATCAGTTCTTACTACATTCACTTCCGGTTCATCGTGTAACAACTGACAGCATCCAGTCCCATCCTCCGGAGGGTAACAGCGTTGGTATGCTGCCCCTTTGTGTATTTCCACTGGCGACCACAGCTTTTGTGTGCGTCCTGGTTGTAACTAGTACATTCCAAAGATGGTGGCTAGGTGAACATCACCCAGTGTCCCTAAACACCAGAAAGGTTCTTATCCTCACATTGTATACTGCGCATGTCCCTAAACCTGCAGCGACATTAGAAAATAGGATTTTGAGAAATGTCCCAATGGCAAAATGTCCACTGCAATATAAAGAGAAAATTATAACATTAGGGTTCAATGACGAGACAGACATCCTTCCAGGAGAGCTGTGTGAGGTGCTGAATTTGTCTGAAGAGTATCATGTTTGCCCATTATTTTTACTCACTCTACTATTGAGTTGGTATACTATTAAGCACCCAAAGCATGTATATAGCATCCAACTAATTTAGCCGCTGCAGTTGTGGCCTATTCCTTTAACGATATGTTCTTTCACCGGGAAAGTTACATTTAAAATCAGTATTCCTGTAGATCATGAAAGCATTCTGAGGTTTGCTACATCGATAAAAGCAGGTGGTCTTCAGTCACAATTTACATAAATATGGCCTCTCATTGAAAAGAAGAGTGTGGGAGCACCACTACTGAGGACGCACATGGTTCAAATAACGTGTTCTATGGAACTGCTTCCCCTCGGGAGGGTCTTCAACTACGTTTTAGCAGATCTGTCTGATACCATCCGTAAAGTCAGTCCAGTACCGATATCCCCTGGCAATTCCCCTCTTATCAAGAGTACCATCAGCAACCCCAGAAACGTGTTACAGTCTTGATGGGCCTGCCCATTGATGTGAAGCTGAGCCAAAGGGTCCACGTTTGCATTGCCTAGGTTTATTTAGGGTGAAACCCCACATTTTACAAATTAACGTAGAGTGTGGGAGCCCCTCTACTGAGGATGAACATGGTTCAAATAACCTGCTCTAGGGAATTTCCTCCACTGAGGAGGGTCGACAACCACGTTTTTCCTCACTTCACCCTTCACAGAGGAGAAATATCCATTTGCATTTCAGTTTGGTCTCTCATTGTGTCTTGCTTCTGAATTTAAATCACTCACATTGCTATTATTGTTGTGATGAATTTCGTGCAAAATGTACCTTTTCCCCGGAAACAAGTGAATAAAATACATAACAACGATTGATGTGTAATAATAAGTCTCAATCTTTTGCATTTTGATGCTTTATATTTCTATTCTATTTATTTTAAATCATGTTTATCTCTTTTCTGATTTTGTGGGCCTTTGCCCCCGGCAGATCTGGGCACATGTACCTTAACATGAAATTAAGAATGATGCCCATTAGTTGGCTCCATTTTGTAAATATTGTCCCTTCATTTTGGAACTGTCCCAGTTTGCAAGAAATATATGTTCTTCTAATAACTACATGAAGGGGTGGACTTTTATTTTTTTCTATATCCCTCTTCTAAAAGTGATGTTATCTGGTGAGTTACTGCAGCAGATGTTTCGACACTACAACATCATTGCTATCATTTATCACTCTTCCCTAGGGATCGACACACACCCCGCGCAGGATCTACAACGTCCACTCCAGACCAAACCAACACTGACTCTGGGTAAGGGGACTGGAATCACCTTTGACGACGCTTAACTTTGGTTTCCTGTTAAAGTCATATACGTTACACCATCTGCTGATCAGTCATGTTCACAGACTTGAGGTTTTTAACTACCTCAATTATTAGTACCATTCACAGCTATTGATAATTAGGTTGAAAATATATTGAAATACTAAAAAGGAAAATCTTCTTGAACAAAATGCACAGAGATTTAACATTTCAAAAACCTGAACTGAGCGTAGAAAGACATTGAAGGGGTAGATATAGCTTAGAAACTGGCACACTTGGACTCTTTTACTTTTTTACTGGGAAACTCCAGGAGACATTCTACGCAGACATTATACACTTGATTGATGCAGTGTTCTATTATCACTAACCCACTAGACAATAAGCGTTTTGTTTAAGTTCCATTATAGGCAATGTGAATTATCTAATTGAGAGATGATACTTATAGGAGATCCTCTCCTGGTTAATAACAAGCTCAATTGATTTAGAAGAATTACTAGATCTTTTACTGCACCTATCTATGTTTTGCAGAAAGGCTGCCTTACATGCAGTTAAGCATAAACGCATTGTTTGCCTTTTGGTAGCAGACCCCCTCAAGCACCACAAGGGCAACAGTTAATTGTTAAAGTACATTTGAAGATTACTGAAACTTGTGGAATGGATCATGGGAAAAATATTTGTTTAGCATCTGAAGCTCACTGACCTCTCACTGAAATCAGAACATTGTGCTTTCTTTGTCAAGTTTCTTTGCAGTTTTGAGGTAGAGTTATTTCATGTAGTCTAAATAAAGTGTTTTGTCAGACATTGCAAATAAAGCTATTCAAATATATGAGGATATCCAAAACACAGATCTCCGATATCATATAAAAAGGTTTAATGTAACAAAAGGATTACTCTAGATACTCTTCAATTATTCACACCATACTACACTTAAAAGTTCCTATATATATATTATATATGATGTTGATGGAATATATAAACCACCATATCAGATTGAAGACCTAGCCATAAAGACAGTATGCATAATGGAGAAGAGAATTGGGGGCAGTGGAGAAAGAACACTGTTTGGAAACAGTGATAGAAAGAGAAATAGGACACTGACTATAGATTTGCAGAAGGTCTTCAAATCTTCATGAAAGGTCGAGGTCTGCAATTGTCATGAACCCCAGTCCAAGAGTACATGTGCCCAGCCATCCCCATGTAACTGTAGGGGCTCTGAGACAGGCCCGGGGCACCCCCCGGTTTATTTCTCATGGCACGCAAGGAAGGACTACCTGGACCTTGTCCTTGTGCCGCTGGCGCCAGGCTCATGTTGTGTAAAGATGGATAAAACAGAGCAAACGAGGAGCCACAGCCCTATTCTTCTACTAAGCTGTTGGGTGTGGCTAGGCATGGCTGGCTGCTGGTCGTGACCAGGCGAGGCTGGTTATATAAACCCTGCCCCTGCTCGAGCCTGTGCTTCGCGTTAATCTGCTACTAGCAGCGTGACGCTCACCGCATCCGCTGCACCTGCAAAAGAAGATGAAAGAAGAGAAAATTAGTAATGCAAGTCTAACCAGCCTGCAGTATACTTACCAGATTTCCACGCCGCGGTCCGGCTTCCACAAGAATCCTCAGTTCCCGTTCAAACATCCCGGAACGGACTGCCAGCTCAACGCCACCTGGAAGGGAAGAACAAAGACAGGTTAGAGAGTGCAACATTGCATTACCTTTGGATACTGGATACTTAGGCGGAGCCTCGCACCTGTCAACGTGGCTCAGCTGCTCTCTTGTGTGCATCTCACTCGCGCCGGAGCCGGAACAACACACGCTTTAGCGTCCAGCTGGCCTCCACACCTGCAAGGGAAAAGAGAATAGTTAAACAACGAAAAGAGACGAACAATACCGGAACAGAAGATGAACTACACCACACGTACTAATGGGAGAATACCACAAGGAGGAAGAGAGAGGAAGAGACTGCACAGCACAACACAGCTGGCTAAACGAGTCACTTAAGGGAAGCAAGCAAGGGGGACCAGTGAAGCAACTAGGTCCCGCTGGGAGAACCTTACCCCAACATTTGTGCCCCTGCTGAGCACCAGCAGGATGGAGAGCCCACCAATAACAAACACCAGGAGAGTACCTGCCGTGAAGCAGACCCGAGCATCCAGAACAGTGCAGACCACGTGCAGCACCCCAGAGCATACCAAGCAGCGCCCAAAGCCCTCGCAGAGACCAGGTGAGAGTAACAGCAATGGTTTGGATATGTACTGTCCACACTAGAGTGGCAGCTTCTAGCAATGTTGTGATCTAATATACATACTGGAAATATAAAATATAAACACGTGTCCATTGCAATAAATGATCTGTAGGCACAACGTTGATATTGGATGAACTCACTGGAGGAGGCTACTAGTATACAGTGTAAATGTCAAAACATATCTCCATTTAAAGTTGTTATTTCACTGTTGTATAAGGGTTAGAACAAATGTTGTTTAGCTATAAGCGATTGCCTCAGCTGTCATTATACATCTAAGCATTAGCATCTTTCAGCTATTGTAGATGATGTACATGTACCCAGATCAAGGCTAATCTGAATAACAATTTTGTTCCAAAATGTCTCCTCCTAGCAACAAGCATAAGAGCTCAAGAGATTCAACAATAACCTTTGAAATTCCAGATAGTTTTCATGACTCAATGGGCCTCATTATGAGTCCGGCGGTAACCGACGCCGGACTCGTAATACCATTCCGCCTCCGTGATTCCCGGAATTACAACCCCGGTGACCCGGGAATTCCGGAGGCAGAATGGTGTAAATCCCCATCACATAGGACTCAATGGGAATGGGGATCATGGAAACACCGGCACCATCTCGTGATGGTGCCGGTGTTTCCTCGTCCGCCTGCAGGCGGGCGGTGTTAAACTTGCCAGGTCAGACCTGGCGGGATTGACGCCTCCGCCTGCAGGAGTCGTGATCACCCAGTATGGAAACAACGGTGGCGGTAAACCCACCGCCACCGTTGTTTCCATACCGGGTGAGTGCAATGAGGTCCAATGACTTATTAGTTATCATTTGTAATGAAGTAGTAGTGTAATACCATTTAACTATATCATGTTACTTTTATTATGGATACTTTCTCTTTTAACTAAGTTGTATCCAATAATCTATCTTTCCATGTTGCTCTCTGTATAGACATTATCACTTTGGTAATTAATTTGCATTTGACAAAAGGTTGGGGAACTGTTGTAAATCTTGAGAGCATGCTAACATCTATGTGCTGTGTACCACCCAAAAATAACTGTGAATTAGTCTGGCCAATTCCACGTCTTTAGTGTCCTGGCTTAATGATTCAGTTCAAAGTCGTACAATACTTTTCCATTCTTAATTTAATTTTAATTCATCAGAATGTTTAATTTAATGTATCATTTTCACTGAAACAGATTTTTATGTGATTGCTCTAAGTTGTACCATTCTAGTTCTGCCACAAATATTTGTAAACCTTTTCCTAGGTACTTAAATCACTCTTGCAAACAACATTTAAGAGTGATTAAAGTCAGGGTACGTTGCTTTCTTACTGACAGACATTGGCCCTCATTACGACCCTGGCGGAATACGAAAAACGATGGCGGAAATGCAATACCGCCATCGAATACCGCCCGTTGCGATCATGACCCGTCACCGTTAAGTACGATGCGATCAGCGACACCGTAGTGAACGCCAACACTAACTGCACCAAGTACGCGCACGCGCGCCGTGCAAAACCGCAATATCCGCCATGGCGCAACGGTACGCGAATGCTGACCCCAGTGGACATTCACTTAACGCCATCAAGCATGGCGGAAAGTACCATTCCGCCATGACGAGAACTACGGCATCGCGAACCAACCGTAATGGCCCTACTGAGTTCCTGTACTCCACCCCCTGGCCACATTGCACAACTCCTCGTAGGCGCAATGCAGTCACACCATGCAACCAGTGAAATGTAGAAGTCACCCATGCATGCCAACGAACAAATGCATGCAGGGGCCCCAAGTGCCCTGTGAGTGGCCATCCACAATTGGCAACACACCATTGCCGTACTGATGCAGCACAGGCATCTGAAGGTGCAAGTACACCAAAATGAACTGAAAATTCCATGACACAAAACAACAACAGTCCCCCATCGCTTGCCACCAGTGTAAATCAACATTCAAAGCAGTAACCTGAGGGAGACTGCACCAGCCCTGTACACATACCAGTAGTCAAACCAACCATCAGCATAAGCACGTACCACACAACTGTACCCAGAAGCCGGAACCCAATGCAGAACACCCCACAAGACATTGCGCCACAAATCTGAATATGCCACATTACTAGCAAAGAATAACGCTACACGGTTAATAACTGAATATAAATTTAATGCACATCAAAATCACCAAGCCCATACAGCCATTTGAACATAAACTCACAAATGATCAGCATTACTGTGGGCTGCATCCGCAATAAATGACCAGCTTCCCCATGTGTGACGCCCTGTACCTTCATGGCACACAGGGGCTACATCAACGTCCAAAAAGGCAACATGGAAGCGCCTAGGACCGCAGGGCCGTCCCATGAAGTAGGCACTAGTCCAGCTGGAAGCTAGGTATGCTGCACCTAGCCACTAGTACTGCGTAAGGGCATGTGGGCCATTGGCGATCGTCCCATAAGATCGTAATGGTGCTCCACTGATTAACTCGAAGCTGCAGGTGTCGACTGTAGAAGCCATCTGCAGGAGTGGCGTACAGATGGCAGCGGCAGAAAGGGAGGAGATACCTATCACCCAAATGAAAAAAATGATAGTATGGGCATCCGAACTTCATATGTATAACTCACTTCATTCAACACACCAAACCTACAACCATATGCATGCTAGCCCACTCATAAGGATCAATTGCACCCAAAAATCACTTGCGAATTATTAAGACACAAATCGAGGTGAATACACTATTTCAAACGAGTGTCTGTGTGCATGCGCCTGTCAGAACAGGATCCGTCAGATGGGATCATCAACGTGCATAGACACAAGTGATTGAAGGCGCGTCGAGACAGGGAGGGTTCAACAAGGGCAGACAGATGATGGTCCCACTATGGCAGCCTTGCATCACATAGCGCAGGGGAAGGGGATAGATTCCAAATAGCCATGTACATGGCAGACTCCCAATTAAATCATCTTTCCATGCATCCATTCATCATTCCCTCATCCCGTTATGAAAACGCCTGAATATTCACTCACATAACATTCGAAATTTCCATTGAGTCTGTGCGTAATGCAGCCTTCAAAATCCACTGTGCTCCTGCCCGGATTCCTTGTGTAGTGAAGTCACATGTATATGGGAACGTCCTGCCTTATCGTCCACTACGCTATGGCGCATCCCATTCAAATCATATCAATCACTGCATTCCCGTCATGGGCCCTGTCCCAAGGACATTCAACAATAGAACGTTACATTTCCAGTCAGACCTGTGGGCGTCTCCACGCCGCTAGTTGAAAACCGAAAGCGCTGTCCTTCGAATTCCTAATTTGCAACATCACGTCGAAAAGGCATCTGTGAACGCTTGTATTCACAAATACATCAATGCAGTGCGGCTGTGTGTGAAAATGGTAACTGGCCTCAATCACTGATGGACTCCCCGCCGTCGGTGAACGTCGGTACAGTGCTGCATGAGGGTCCACCGTTGATCGAGTACTACATTCCACTGACCCTTCACAAGTCTGCTCGCGAATGCAAATATAGTATGTGAAACAATGGGACCATAGCAGGATTAACATATAAACCAATATATCACTGCCATCGGGATTAAAAACATGAATGTAAATGCAAGATGCCATGCGTCGAATTGCAGCGTTCTGTGCGGGACGTGCTCGCACGAAAGGCATTGCAGCTGACACAGGTGGAATGAATCACCACAGGTGAAGGCTATACAGCCTGAAAACACATAAATTGCACACCCAACCCCCTCCCCCAACCACACCCACCCCAGAATGCTACCAGCAGGACTAGCGATGTTGGGCCTGGGGGACCTGATTGCACTGCAAGTACTCCAACTTCAAGAAGAAGACGAACGCCAACTACTACAACAACCGGCCGCACAGAGGAGACGCAGGAGGAGGAGGAGGAGGAGGGCAAGGCAGGGCCAGCAAGCCCCACCAGCACAGCCACTACCACCACGCAGGCAGCCCGCAATCCCACGCCTCCGAGCTAATCCGTTCAACCTCACAGCTGAGCAGATCCACACCCTCTACCGTTTGGACCGGGACACCATAACCGCCATTGTCGACATGACACGCTGACCTTGTCAGCATGATAGAGAGCCCAACCGCCATCCCACCCCTACTGAAGGTGGTGTCTGTACTCCACTTCCTGGCCACAGGCACCTACCAGCACACAGTCGGACAGTTGCATGGCATTTCACAGCCACTATTCTCACGGACACTATTCCAAGTGCTTGATGCCCTCCTGAAGCACTCAGACGACTACATCACTTTACCACGCTCGGAGCAGGAGCTTACAAACACAAAAGTGGGATTCCATGCACTTGGCGGCATACCGGGTTGCATTGGTGCCATCGACTGCACCCATGTGGAATTGGTTGTCCCACATGCCATGGAGGCCCAGTAACGCAACCGGAAACAATATCATTCTATCAATGTACAAATGGTGTGTGACTCCAACAGGATCTTTACACATTGTTGTGCCCGATTTCCAGGATCAACACATGATTCTATGGTCTTGCGGAACTCTAGAATACCACGCTACATGGAGCGACACGCAGGGCACCGATCCTGGCTACTCGGTGAGTCTCATTTAATGCATGAGTATGTGGGGTAGGTGATGCGTGAATGACCTGGCAGGAAGGGGGGGGGTGCGTACGTAGCAATGACATTCCACAAACATCCTTTGTTGTCCACATACAGGTGATTGCGGGTATCCACTGAAGAGATGGCTCCTTACACCAATCCGGAACCCACAGGACCAGCATGAGGAGGACTACAACCATGCCCACTCACGTACCCGTGTGGTCATAGAACAGGCATTCGGCCTAATGAAGGCTCGTTTCCGCTGCCTCAGCAGGTCTGGCGGGGCACTCCTGTACCGCCATGAGAAGGTGGCAAAGATGGTCATGGCATGTGTCATGCTACACAACATGTGCGTACGTAGGAATGTGGCCATGCCCCCCGACGCAGAACTGCTAGCACCTGAAGATGGTCATGATGAGGGTGGGGATGTGGCAGCACCTCAAGGGGGCCGCGAGCCACAGGAGACCCGTGAATTACGTCAGAATCTCATAGATGCATGCTTCTAGCACTCATGCCTGGTGGCTGTTACATGGACACGGGACTTGTGGCACATGCACAATGTGGACTGTACGCCAAGATAGGCCTCGTACACAGAGATCAATGTCCACACATCTCATTGGATGAAAATGAAGAATTGTATTGCAGATGTGAAATGACATTACACACCCAATCGACCCGCCACCCAAAGAAGCACAACACACCCCCTCCACCCTCCTACCCCCCCACGAACAGCAGTGTCCAATGACGCTCATTGTCAGTGGGCAGACGCTATTGCAAGCCCCCTCTCCGGGTATCAGGGGCACCCCTGCCTGTGGAGCACAGGTTCCTCCCAGATCTACGTTGGGGGCTGCCCTGGACGGAACTTGCAACGGATGATGTCTCTGCCTGCTCACGTCCATGCATGTCCCTAAGGGTTTGTGAGAGCTCAGTGAGCACACGGCGCACAGCGGCAAGTTCACCACATACGTCTTTGGACGTCGCATGCAGTTCCCCCCTCAGGCTCTCGGTGCTTCTCTCCATTTGTCCCCTCAGGCTCTCGGTACTTCTCTCCATTTGTCCCCTCAGGCTCTCGGTACTTCTCTCCATTTCTGCCCTAAGTGTCTCAGTAGATGTTTCAATGGCTGCCTTAGAACCCCCACATTCAGCAGCATGCTCCTTGAGGAGCGTGGCCAGTTGCTGCTGTTGCACTATCATCTGCTCGAGGGACTGTTGCCTCTGCAGGGCCATGCCCATTTGCGGTGGTGTCACAGAGGGGCTGGAAGCCTCATGTTGCCTTGCAACAGGCCTTGTGGGGGTTGGCCAGTCGTCGTCTTGTGGGTGCCCCTGCGTGGTTTCCTCATGGTGTACGGGATGATACAAACAGGGGGATTGAGACAGGTCATGGGTGTGTCCTACTTCGGCAGCACCGTTTTCTGTGTCGGAGCATGCTGGCATGAATGCAGTGTCACCTAGGGTGCTGCTGCCACCAGAAGCAGTGCCTTCTGTGGCATCCATTGGGGGGACCTGTGGTGCTGCTGTTGTGGCCTTGCTGGCTGCTGGGGTGCCTGTTGGAGTCCCCTCCAGTGTGCTGCCACTCGATTTGTGCAGCTGCCGTGTCTTGATCCGTGCAGCTGAGGTGGTGGGTCTTTGGCCGTTGGTCTTGGCCCTCTTTGCAGGTGTGCTGGTAGGGGTGTCCTGAAGCTCGTCGTTGGAATCGGACCCTGTGGTGGAGTAAAGGAGGGCGAGCGTTATTCATGGGTCTGTGGTAATTGTAATGGCAATTGTGTCACATGCATTGGGGTGGTACCTGGGGGTGATTTGGGTCAGGGCCTTGGAGGTGGTCTCATTTTTGTGTGCATTGGGGATGCAGTTATTTTGCAGTCTGCAGTTAGGGTGTGCATGCTGCACATGTAGAGTGTGTTTTTGGGATTTTTAAGTATTTATTTATTTAATCTGACTTTTACGGGGCGCTGTCATGGCAATGTATGTGGTCGTTCTCCTGGACATGTGTTTCTATTGCACTATATGGACACATGGTACTTCACATGGTTGGTAATTGTGGATTTGGCATAGTTTTATTTGGGCCACCTACCTGATTCTTCTGATGTCTGCACTCCTTTCTCCATCCCTCCGACTCCCTCTATGCTCTCCATTCCAATGGTGGAGGCACAGATTTCTTCCCAGGGGGTCAACTTGATGGGTGATTCCGATCCTCCCCCGGTAGCTGTGGCAATGTTCCGGTTGGCAGAGAGTATGCTCCGGACGCGTATCCGTAGGTCGTCCCATCGCTTTCTGCATTGCTGTGGGTTGCGGGGTGCGGTCCCCACCGCACTTACCCGCTGTGCCACCAGCGCCCATATGGCCTTCTTGTTCGCAAGTGCCGTCCTGGTCATTTGCGTAGAGAAGACGACGGCGGCATTCTCCTGGAGGGTCTCTGTGAGCACGGTGAGTTCCTCGTGGGAGAAGTGGACCTGCCGCTTGCGGTCGCACGCTTTTTTAGCAACTTTTCCCATATTTATTTTTTTGAATGGGGTGGCTAACGGGTTGGGATGTGTCTCAGGGTCGGATTTTTTATGGTTGTGTTGGGATTCTGATTTTATAGGTGTACGGCGTGCTGTTTCCCGTTCCGGGCCCATGTTTTTACTTCCGTTTCCGTATATTTACGGTGACCGTATTTTGCGCTGACCGCTCATTACGGTGACCGGTAAGATGGGTGGCGGAATTGCACCTAGGGCGACGTACGACGGCGGTAAGGGGCGTTTTGGGGTCATTTCCGCCATCGCGGACTTTGCACTTCCGCCATGGCGTAATGCTTGTGCCCGATGGGTCAGAATTAGCCGCACTTTCCTCCATCGTGCAGTGGCGGAAACGCTATTTACGCTATGGCGGTCATGTCAGTTGCTTTCCGCCAGGGTCGTAATGAGGGCCATTGTATTTATTATTATACATTTTAGAGCCAAGCAGAACATAAATTAGCCTTCTAATCACACCCGACCGATAAAATCACATTCCTGGAATAGCCCATGTATTATTTGACTTGGGTTATATATTTGATAATACTAGCTTAGATAGGCTAATAGCTCAATCCCATTTTATCTTCCTTAAAGTGATCGTCATCTTTTACTGATGCTAAATACTGCCTTAGAGCTATCTTGCCCTATTTGAATTATTTTCTGTTTGAATTATTTTGTGTTTACCAGAAATACAGGTTATCATATTTCACCTACTGATGGAAACTAGTATTAACAATAATAGTAGGTTAAATGTATATAAACGCTTATGTGATAAACATGTGACCACCATAGACTCTGATCTCTGGACGCTAGCTTGCGCCGCATCTGAACGGGACTGTGAATGTTGGCTTGCCCACACCCAGATAGAATTCTGGACATTGGCCCACACTGCATCCGGATAGAGTTGTGGGGGTCAACTGGTGCCACACTGGGACAGAACTGCAAAGGCTAGCATGCCAAAGGTCAGGTAACCCACTAACCAATATAAGCTCAAACTCTGCATACTTATCTCACTCAAACTCACACAACCATCACTCGCACAACAAGCCGCACGCACTTCACAACACTGCAACAACACATAAGCTGGACCAACAGCACACGCGGCCTATCACATACCCGATACCCACACCAAAGCTCAGCATCTGGTGTATACCACTCCTCTCACTATCCTACTCCCTCTTCACCTTACTAACCCACCCCACTCCACCTTATCATTTACAGATCCGCCAGAGCGCCTGGGGACCAATTCCGTTGGTGACGGTGCACGGTACAAATACCTTTAACATTTAACATTTAACATAAACAGCTGCATATCATTTATGTACTGTAAACTATGTCAAAATATAGCCTAGGGTACTTGCATCGCGGTTGCCAAAACATTTGTTAAAACAGAAAATAGTGACTAACTACTGGCACCATTGCATTCGATCTTGTCAATAAGGCACAATATCACATGTATAGAGGACAGTTTGTTTGCTGGCAAACTCCCTATGTAGATGTCCTTCTTGGTCACTGTTGACCTAATTCAAGTAACCGATGGTTGAACACTGGCACAAAGAAGAAAAAACAGGAAAGATGATATCACTGTCCAATACAGTTCCTTTGAAGAACCTAAGTGATAACGAGAACAACATATGCATTGCTATAGAGGACACCTCATATACTTTCCTACTCAAAATGCTAATTGAGTAAAACCTATGAGTTACATCAGTATAGTTAAATAAAGTACTTTCAGGAAAGATAGTTTTAACATGTTGCAAAAATATTCCATTCCTACGTTGTAAAATAATTTCCTAGCCACAGAGCAAGCAGGAAAATGCATTGCAAACATTTTCTTAAACATGAAATGACACAATTGAAACACAGACATAAGACGTGGTTAAGCAATATACAGGAATATAAAGTCGACAGATAAATTAACTGTATTGCTTGTTTAAGGAGTCCAAACCTGCTCATGTCTGTTTAACCTTTGAAAGCCCATACAAAGATTCATCTTATATTTGGAAAACATTACCAATATTTTACCTTGGGTTTGATGTCATGTTCCATACTTTTAATGTCTATTTCTGGCTACAGACAATTATCGATTCATCAATAATCGCTGTTCTCGAGAGGAAGTATGTTAATCCAAAGCATAGTTAAAAATGGCTAAAATTGGGAATCCAATGACTATTGAGCCCCGAATTGCATTCTTTCATAAACCTCATGCTACAAAGCCCATGCTACAAAGCCCAAATTTACTGAACCTTCAAAATAAATGTGTCAATGCTCCTGTAACGCCAGAAGGTGTCCACGCTAGAACATTCCTCTCTGCTTTTCTCTAGTGCACTAGTGAAAGCAGTACCTTTTTTCAAAGTCACAAGCTCAATTGACAAATGAATTAAACAGGGTGCCAATGGACAGCTCTGTCTGAATCCATCAACCAAACAAAATCCTGCTGACCTTTTATCATTCCTCACAACTAATACCTCAGCAGACATATACATGTTCCAGGTTGGCATATCAGACTTTATCAACCACTTACTTCTGGAAGGTTGATTCTCTGATGCTCTCAAAGAATCCTTTATCACCCCTTGCTTAAAAATCCTAACTCAACCCACATTTGCTATCCGACCTTCCTTGATTTCTCAAAATCATAGAACAAGTGGCTACAGAGCAACGTGTAGCCCAAAATGAGTGGTACAGAATATTGGACACCTTCAAATCTTGCTTCAGATGCAAATCTGGCACAGAGTCATCGTTGATCAATTGTGGGATGACATTTTGACTGTAGAAGATTGAGGAGCCCTATTTCTCCTCATACCTCTCACTGTGGCCACTGCATTTGCCATTATTCATGTCTAAGAATTTTATTTTCACATAGCAAAAGCAAGTATCAAGAAACACAACATATGTTATGTAATACATAACAGTATTACAATCTGCACAGTCAATGCAGGTGTACAAATGAACAATCAAGAAATAATAAGCTCAATAAGTATTCACCAAAGTAGACAATTGATATAGATAGAAAAAGGAGAGAAGGAAAAAAAATTCATCAGAGTCAAGCGCACAGTAATTAACATTGGTTACATAGTGGAAACCTTAGCCACATGTATCTAGGAATGATCCCCATAAATCTGTACATTTATCAGTGTTTCCAGGCTGCTTATAGATCACCCTCTCATATGTGGATAAGGTTAACAATTCTTCCAAATTATTGAGAGAGGTAGTTAGAAAAGACTATCAGCAGTTGAACCAAAATCAGAATAAGCTCAGAGTTAAACACACAATTTTATTAATATTAGAATGTAAAATCACATTACGTATAGAAAAATACAAAACATACATAGAAAATATGATAAAAAGACTAACACAACCTATTCGTTAGTCATCGTGACATAAACCTTAATAAAAGGCTAAGTGTACAATGATCTCACTTCATTTACCGAACATCATCCCTGTTATGATATTCTGATTGTCAAAACAAATTTGTATTCCTATATAGAAAGTGTGTCAGAGCTAGGCTTTCAGACTTGACATGTTTCAGACCTCAGTAGTTATTTAGGGAAATTCTTCAGGAGAGATGTCACGTTGTTTTAAAAAAATCTCATAAAAACAGGTAAGTCTTCAAAATTGAACTCTTAATCTTGTTTCTGGTTGGCGTAACTTCTGATAGAAAAGATGTAAAAAAATAATAAGGATTAAGTTCTAATTACTACTATTCCTATACCATACTTAAATTGGCAGGCTGTTAAGAAGGTCAATATGTTACCTTCTTCAGCATGTGGGTTGAGTCCTCAATAAACACCAATATCCTCGATTAATCAGGAAATGGCCAAAATCAACAATTAATTCCACCTTGAACCTGTTGAAAAATATATTAATTACCATCTAGGACTCAATATTCAGACTCACAACACGATCGGGACATTTTAAGCCGAGAACCTCTATACACATATTACCTTATAGGTGTTACCCGGTAAGCAGGTAGAACTGGCAAGCGGTTGTGCCTTCAGTAGGTTACATCTACCTATTGAGAAAAGTGACACCAAAATGTTGTATTAAGTTGTACCGGCATCATTAATTGGTGCAAGTTTCCATAAACATTCGGAAAGTAAGCATTCTTCTCTAACTACTTACCCTAGCAGATATAATGCGGAGAGTAAATGGGGCGGTACTCCCGTGTTCAAATAAACTCTTAAGCCTCTGGTAACTGTGTGTGGTTATCTCACAGACTCCCTTGGGGTTGGACCTAAAGTGTCAGAAAACAGAAAAAATTCTGTTACTCGCCCCTCTGTTATATGGAATCGTGAACTGTAGTGTTTCCGTATTCCGCCCAAATGTTCGAATTTCCTCAGTCTGTCCTGCGCATGCTTACAACCATCTATTAGAAAGCTAGCGCCATCTTAAGAGCACTAAGTTTTATGGTACAGTCCTTTTTTTGTTTTTGCTAGCTGCTGGTGCCGCGAGTCACAGTAAATAGCGGAAAGCCCTAAACACACTAGAAACTATCATTCAAGGGGCTAGATCTATCTCATTAATCTCCCCACCTAAAAAAACTGCACTTCACAGAGAAATATTAACATTATTATTCCGAGGATATCTAGAAAGAGCACGCGATGCTCGTGGCCCTAACGTGGCATTTCTAAAGTTAACTCGCAATGTAGCTATGAAAGAATGTTAGACTTTACACTCGCCAACTGTGCTCAATGTTGGAAGAGGACCGCCTGATCTTCTATGGTTAATGCTACTTCCGCATAGCATTACTAAGCAATAAGGCACCATAGATACTAAAAAAGGACTTCAATAAACAAACTAGCAAAGAGGAGGGGGACGTCAAAAAACAAGAGAGTGTTTATATATAACTTAACAAAAAACGTCTGTTGGCCACACACCTATATATTAAGATGATTAGTGGAAATACTTGTGAGAAAACTAATCATAGGATCATTCATCACCCCCAGTGGTCTGGAATATAAAAGCTGCCAATAAAGGGAGGTAACCCAATTATTGCCTTCCCATACTCGTGAACAAAAAGGATCTTGTGACTAACACTAACAATTCTTCTACCCATTCATCAATGCAGAAGGAAGCAGATGATTTCCATGCCCTCAGGATCATTTTTTTAGCAACCATACATGTAGCCAGACTTTCTTACAAAATGGTACGTCCTCCAATGGAGACACGTCTCCCTGAACCAAAATTGATGCATTTATTGTAATAGTGCAGCTCAAAACCAAGCCCAACCTTTTCACAGACCCCTTCCCAGAAGTCTCTTGTTTGTTTGCAAGTACAGCATAAATGACTCAAAGTGCCCCTTGCTGGACTGCACTTCCAGCTTTACTCACTCTCCAGAAGGTGTCTCTTGAACACACATTATGGAGTCCAATATGTTCTAAAGAGGAGTTTACTCTGAGATGCTCTTAGGCCCCAATCCATGCTGGCCAGAACATTGCTACAGCATCTCTGCCAGCTGCCCTGATCAATTGATTCACCTAGCTCTCCAGCTCAGATATTGGCTAGCTCAGGGTCTCCTTTACGGTTGGATCGCAATATTCCATACATTGTGGCGGCTGGGTGTAGCGCACGGTTGCAAAGTTCCAACACCGACCATGCAGCACTCTGTGATGCCGATTTTCGCAGCAATGATTCCCCTCAATTTTCTGTATTCTGCGTAGGTGCACTCACATTTCAAAATTACAGCGGAGATGTGCGAACGGGATCCATTTCCCATCATCAATCAAATGTTTGATATATCTGATTCCTCCCAGGAACCAGGATGGCCAGAGGAGTACTTTCCCTCAGGAGGCCAGTGCCGGATTTAGCCAAATCGATGCATCTTGGAACAGGAACGGATCGCTTCCTATATGACCCGACATGCAGCGCCAACATTCTCACAGGAAGACTGTCAGTGGGTTCTGTAGTCGAGATGGTCTTGTCACCATTGTCAACAAACCTTAGGTGCCAGGTGAGAGACACTATTACTCTCCACCACAGTGCCATCCAGTAGATCTTGCTCAGATCCTACGGTCCGACACAGATGTCCAACAGTAAACGCAAGATGATAGTCGAAGTTCAGCAAATTCGTATCACCTTGTTTCAGTGCAAGCTGCATTTTCTTAAAGCTAGCCTTGGTGGCTTTCCATCCCACAGGAACTTTTGTATGACAGTGTCTAGTTCTTTGAAAATATTTCTGGGCATCTTAATGGGGAGCATCAAGAGGATATAGTTTATTCTTGGCGCCATGTTCATTTTGATGCATTTAATTTTTCCCCACAGCGATAGTTTCAGAAGTACCCATCTGTCCAAGTCAGATTTAAGCTTGGGTATTATTGAGTCGAAGTTCATCTTTGGCAGTCTCATCACCTCTGAGCCAATCCAGATTCCCAAGTATTTCATTTTCTCTGGACACCAAGTAAAGTTAAATTAGTTACATGTGTGCTTCATACATGTGTTGTTAATCGGAAGAATCTCAGATTTGGTCCAGTTCACCTTGTAACCAGACACTTCAGAGAAGCGCTGGATATCATTGATTAGATGTTATTAGATTAGATTAGCCAGACCTTGGATTACATAGGAACACCAGTAAGTCATCTGCATAGAGCCAAATTTTGTTTGTACATACACCTTCTCCAATTGCGTATATATCATCATCCGACCTTAGCATCACTGCTAATGGCTCCATCGCCAGAATGAACACTAGCGGGGAAAGTGGGCATCCTTGCATAGTCCCCCTGTTTAGCCTAAACAGATCAGAAACCAGGCCATTTGTGAGTACACTGGTTTTTGGGTTCATATATAAAAGCTTCACCCACCGTGTGAAGTTTTGTCCGAATCCCATTTTCTCCAAGCACTCAAATAGGTAGGGCCACTGAACCTGATCAAAGGCTTTCTCTGCATTAAGAGAGGCGACCACAGCAGGACACATCTGTTTACTTCCACTATCAATAGTCAAGAGCAGGCCGTCTCATATTATCTGCCACTGATCTCCCTGTCACAAAGCCCACTTGGTTATCATGTTCTAGCGATGGCACAACAGGCTCCAATCTCTTGGCCAATATCTTCACCAGAAGCTTACAATCCGTGTTGATCAGACTGTTTGGTCTGTAATTCGCACATATGGTCGCTGATTTATCTTTCTTCATCAGAACAGTCACCAAGGCATGCCGCATAGTATCTGGTAGCGATCCTGTTTCGAATGATGAGGTGTATACATCACAGAGCAGCTCAGGGCGTAATTAGGTAAGATCTGATCAAATTCAACCGGTACACCATCGGTAACAGGCGTTTTGCCTACCCGAAGCATTGAAACTGCTAGGCAAACATCCTCCAATGTTATTGTGTTCTTCAAGGGTGTAGCTTGGTCATTCGTCAGGTGACGAACTTCCACACAGTCTAGAAAGGATTTTCTTGTGTTTTGTCCACTATTGTGCTTTTAACCCTTTTGACACTATTAACCACCTCCATCAACTGGAGTAGCTGGAGCAAGTTGCATATCTGACCCAACCTTGGATTATTTCTGAGACTTTCTGTCTCACCAACCTGAACATGTCAAACTCAGAATCTTCACCTGCTTTGACCTCCCAGTCCCAAACGGTGTCCCCCACAGCCACCAGGGCTCTTCTTTCTCACTGCCATGCTTTAGCATAAACATAAAAGCTCTAATGAGCCACTTAAACAGCCATAAACCCCAATTCCCCATCTACTCTGGTGACATGAAAACATTACCTCAAAACATCAGTAGAAAAACCACCAGGACATCCTCTCTCATGTTACTCTCTGTAGCACTTCTGCCTCCCTTTCTCCACAACCAAGAATCTTGAAGTCATTTCTGGTACTGACCTTATGAATTCTCCGTTTGGAGCCATTGTGAAATCATGTTTTTTCCACTCACAATTTTACAGAAAATCCTCCCCTTCATCCTTACACAGTTGTCGCAGTAGGAATAATTAACTCATGTCTAGACTATAAAAACACCCTTTACATCAACCCTTTTGCATACCAAATCAAGAGACTACAACAGGGGCAGAATGCAGCATGCCACCTCATTGCCAGCATTCAAAAACAGTCACCAATTGACCATTTCCTCAGGGAATTCCACGGGCTCCTGGTGAAATACGAAATCTCTTTCAAATGGCCCTTCTTCATTCTCGCTGTATTAAACATTCTTGGACAGTCTCACTGTTCAAATACGATGGCAGAGGCTATAGAAGATCCCCAGCGACAGCTCTTGCTTTGAGGAACACCCTTCCTTCACACATACTGCATGCAAGTTTACCATTACAATTCTCTTTATTTAAGCATAGGCTGTCTTCCCCTTTCTATCCAATCAACTGTTAAATCTGTCTCTCTCTTGATCACTCTCTTTTAGAGTACAATGTTGCCCTCATCCCACCCATTTCCTACAACAAACAGAAACTATTTTGTGTTGTATGTTCTAAAACCTCTTTAATAAACTAAACTAAAATAAAATGAACAGTTCAACAAAAAAATTATAAAAAACAAACATATTCAAGTAGCATCTGGAGAAGGACCAATTAACCAGGTTAATGGTTGTTTCATTTAAACACTCATTGCCACCATGTGTGTCTCACTGCTTTATATCATCAGTCGTTTCTCTGATATTATCATACCATAATGACATTTCATAAAAGACACCTGTGATTTGTCTAAAACGTTGCAGGTTCTGGAAAGAATAATGATTAATTTAAAAGAATATGTGTTAAGTATGGAGTCCCAGCTTGCAAGGCACTAAGAATCCCTGAGGGTAGGGAACCACAGAAGTCGGCTAATTTAGCGAATCTGGGAATGACTATAAATGGTAATCCTTACACTAGCGTGAACATCATGTCTACAGAGTCAAATGTGTGGTCCTGAATTGAACTGACTGTGAAAATGTTACAGCCAAAATTTCCAATCCGGGTATCAGTTAACTCTTGGCTACAATCAGAGCAATAGTGATTACACACACAATAGATCTGGAAGTCCCTCATTTAGAGCCAGATACATTTGAGATAAATCGACTTGTTGACTAAAACCCTTTAATAAAGTTACATCTACCGCCACTATGCATACCCTATGCTTTAATCTTAACACAGATCCATCCCTTGAAAGATTTAGTATGGGAGGATGTTGCAGGTTTGGTAAATAAGAGTCTTTACTGCCGTTAATAATTATGTGCCTGGGAATTTTCAGGTGTTGATATCCTAATGTGCAGGAGACTCATATGCGTGGGTCGTAGGTGGACAAATCTATATGGGCACTGTACATTACTATTTCTTTTAGAAATATAGCATAGTAAATGAAATCTTGAGATATCTGAAATCAAATCTCAGAAAAATAAGATAGCCATTGGGGTTGTACCCTTGTGTATTTTTACACTGCTTAGACCCCTTATGAAGCAGGCAATATTCTCCTGCCCTTTAGAGTCATGAAGATTTGAACGAGATGCCTTTGCAGGGATGATTATCATATAGAGGGATTTGCGAGGCAGACATTACCATTCAGCTTAATGATGTTTGATGTTTTCAACAATTTAGATACAAATTATTTACTGAAAAACACATTGAAGATATACAGAGAAAAGCTTTAGCACTGATAGGAAGGTAGGATACTAGGTAATTAAAGATAGTGTCTTGGATCATCAAATGCCCTGCACCCCATATGAATGAATATTCCTTTATGACCCATCTCAATATCTATGCCATTATAATGCTTTAGAGGGTTGGTCAGACCAATTGTTAGGCTTAAATGGGTATTCCTCTTGCTACTTTAAAGCCAAACACTCTCCTAAAGGAAAAAAGAATGGTGGTCGGATGGTTAAGCTGAACTCAGATTCTACAGAAGAATACTTTGTAACATACATATTGTTTGTAATGAAGATTTATTTCCTGTCTGTTACATGCATAATTCTTGTAAGCGTTTATCACGCTAGTGTGAGGTCAAAAGATAGACTTCATTGATTGATTTTTAGTTTATCTGAGTCCTCTTGTGCCCAAACTAAGGGAAAATAAATAAGGAATAATTATCGGAGGGAACTTCAATGATCACAGATTAATTGTTGTTGATAGTAAATTTTATCCACAGAAAATTAACACTCAATGAAATAGGTTTATTGGAGAGAGGAAATACGTTTGTACCTATTCATGAAAATGATCGATCAACCACAGAAATTGAGATACATATTCTATAAAGCAGCATCATGCTCAATAACATGAAGCACCTTGACTGGGCAACTTCTGTTCAAATTGGAAGCCTCATGGCAAGCCGGATGGCGATGCCGGATGTTTTACGACACCGGTTCATAAGGCCAACTGAACTCTCTGTAGCTCTCTGCAGCACGATGATGGACGTCAATTCCTGCTCTGTTCCTGACAAAAGCAGCAACAAGCTAGAAGACCACTCACAACTACAAGGTAAGCGTGCATCTGGTTGCCTACCCAATTCCGCTGTATCTACCTACACTTCCCATTATGCAACGGCACTACCATTATCTGTTCTGATGCTCACTTGCACCATAAATGACTTAATCCCCTCAGCCGCATTAGCCTAGCCAGTAGCATCTCCAGATTCCCGCTCTACCACAATATCGAGCACTCCCAAGAGCCCAAATTGCCTCTTTAATTCCTCACCACCTCAACCCTCCCCTTTGAGCGCACCAGCAATGCCTGCTCACCCGCCCACCCATACCGCACTCGTCCGTGCACATCCTGATGCTGCCTCAGTGGAGCGCCTCTGTTCGTAGTCACTTCACTTTGGCTCTGGCACATTTAATGCTCCAGAAGCCAGGCACCTACCCAAAGCAAGCCCCCCTATGCACTTCACCTGGGTCATCAAGAGCTCTAGCCTGTGGGCCTCAGGCCCCGCCTCATCACCACAAGAAACATGCAACATCAGCATAGAACAGCTGACCTCACACTGACAACATTAGCATAACCCAGCCACACTAGCAATGTCCCAATAGCAATCCACATCTCAGCCTATTGCAAAAGCTGCAAAATACCCACCTCTCCATCTCTACTCCACTTCCCACCCCCATATCGAACCATTGGTGTCAACCTCCACCCCCACCCAGTCCCCTCCCAAGGATCCACCCAAAATACCTACACTGTACCATGCCACCTTGGGTTATATAGACTCTCAGCATGCCCTAATCAAAGGAGCATTGATCAATGTGAGATCCGTACCTGCTCACATATTAGATATCCATGATCCAATTACCTCACTAGATCTAGATCTCCTAGCGATCACGGAAACATGGCTACACCCAGCCTCTGGCCCTGTGCTGTCCTTTGCCATTCCCCCAGGTTCACTATCTTGAGAGCAGATAGACAGAACACTAGAGGAGGCGGGGTTGCATTGATATACAAAGATACGCTAAAAATCAGACAGTGCTCATCTGAACTCGAAGGAAACTGTGATCTGCTTTCCCTAAAACCCACTACATACCATACCAGCTCTATACTACTTAACCTAATATAGAGGCCACCCGGACCTCTAGGCACCTTTGAGGACGACCTCCATAATGCCAGCCTCAAACCAACATCCAAAGTTATCCACCCAGGGGATCTGAACCTGGGCCTCAATGACCCCACAGATAGCAACGCCATCTCATTTGAATGTAGGTTAAATGCTTTAGGCTTCACGAACTGCATTAACACTCCTACCCATGTCAAGGGCCACACCCTAGACTGGCTAGAGGATCTCAAATGCAAAGTAAACATCACTGCTGTGACCCCATGCCCATGGTTCAACCATTTTGTGGGGTCCTTCACCATCCTACAGCCACAGGACAACCTACCTACTGTCACACTATGCCTCCCACCTGGGCCAGGAGCTCCCGCAAAATCACTGAAAAGAGTATCACTCCTCTTCTGTCAAACCTCCAAGCAGACAACCTCTCGCACCGAGTTGATAACCCGGTAGCACTGGCAGACATCTACCGAAAAACACTGGACGCAGCAGTGGATACCGAAGCCCCATTGTCACCACGCAAGGCAAAAGCGCTGTCCCACACTAACTCATGGTTTACGGTTGACCTTGAAAATATGAGAGCTAAGAAACGGCAGGCTGAGGGCCCCTGGTGGAACTCTCCAACAGACGCCCACAAGGCACTGTTCAAGTCTGTTGCCAAATCTCATAAACTAGCCATCACGCAGGCCAAGGCATCCACCTATAACAACAGAAATGCAAAATCCAACTCCAATACACAGGAACTATTCACTATGCTCAAGGAACTGGTAGCCCTAGCCCTGCCTCTCCGAGGCATCACCAAAGATGAAACCTGTTGCGTTACCAGGTTGCACCTCAGCAACCTTTCTGCTTCTCACCCCTCTCTATTTCTGAAGTTGAACACATCATTAACAGTCTTAAGCCCTCTAACTGTCAGGGTGACTCCTTCCCTTCCACTATTAACAAGGAGGCCTCACAGCACCTGGCACATTTCATCACTACACTAAAACTCCTCCTTCAAGTCGGGGATCGTCCCAGACAACCTCAAGGATGCCTGGGTTATTCCCTTACTGAAAAAACCTACCTTGGACGCTAACACTCCTACCAACTACAGACCTACTACCACGGTGCCATTTCTTTTAAAAATTCTCGATCGAGCGGCAAGATTATCTTGAATCCAACAACCTTCTGGGTCTTAGGCAATCGGGCTTCCGCCCTCGCCATGGCACAGAATCTGCATTACTAGATTTAAAAACACAAACAGAAGACTTAAAAGATAAGGGAAAACTGTCTCTCTTACTCCTTCTAGACCTCTCCGCAGCATTCGATTTAGTCAATCATCAAATCCTCTGCCACCGCCTTAAATCAGCGGCTAACTTCTCGGAGAAAGCCACAGCTTGGATTACATCATTCCTGGACAATAGATCTATGAGGGTCTTCTCCCCCTCTGCCACTGCTGAACCTTCCCCTGTCACATGTGGTGTCCCCCAAGGGTCATGTGTGTCCCCGACACTCTACAACGTTTTCACAAAACCTCTATTTGACATACTGGACCGTATGGGCGTCACGTACACCAACTACGCTGACAATACCCAAATACTTATTCCCATCACGGGTGACCACAAAATTGACTCCCTAGCTATCAACGCCATTTATCAAGTCATCCAGGCCTGGATGGCGCAGCATGAACTGTGTTTAAATGACGAGAAGACTGAGCTCCTCATCTTAAGTTCACCCCAAAAACTCAGTAAACTTGACTCCTCATTCAAGTCCTTCAGCATCGATGGTAACTCCATCAAAGTGGCCAAGGACACCAAGACATTAGGTATTTATCTTGATTCCACCCTCTCCCTATCCAGACAAACTAATGCAGTCTCTTCAGCCGCATCTTACACATGCAAGCTTATCACAGCTTGCCGCCCTTTCCTGTCTCCTGCCAATTGCACACCTCTAGCCAGGACTCTTGTCCTCTCCAAAATCGATTACTGCAATGCCCTCTATCTGGGCACTAACCAATGCAATATCAGAAAACTTCAAATCATCCAAAACAACGCTATTAGAGCAGCCCTGAACATTCCTAGAACTGCACATATCTCCAAATACAGACGGAGCCTTCGCTGGCTCCCTGTTAACCAAACAGTCTCTCTTAAAGCCTTGGCACTCACACATAAAAGTATCGCTAACCTAGCCCCCAGCTACCTTTCCAACAGGTTCACCTCGCACTCAGCTGTGAGACCTCTCAGAAGCGCACACACCAATTGCCTTGTCATTCCACTGTTCAACCTCCAAAAATCTGGAGGTCGCAGTTTCCCTGTCCTAGCAGCCAAGCTGTGGAACACACTACCCAACCCACTCAGAGCTGAACCTTGCTTCACTGCCTTCAAGCGTAATGCCAAAGCTTGGCTATCCACCCTCGACTAAAGATGACTATTGACTGTAACAATATTCTATGACACCACAGGCTATTTCTATGTCTCTGCCATTGCATTCTGCCCTATCCTGTAGATTGTATACCTTTGATTATGTCACTTGTATATTGTAAATTGTATACCTTTGATTATGTCACATGTATATTTTGTATATTCTAAATGTAAATACTTCTATGTAAGCTGACTGTAACTAAATAATGCGCCCGGTTGCCCTTGGGCCTTGTGCGCTATACAAATAAACAAAATACAAATACAAATACAAAGGGCCTTACTAAATAAAGTTGCCACCATACAAGAGAAAATCATCTCCATGCAAGTCTCTATTAAAGTACCTCTGCCCACCCCATCCCCACTCACCTCCCAAGACCAGCCCACTTCCACTTCCACCGGGTCTCAGAAACAGAAGTTGGAGCCATCCTCATTAGCCTCTTGCCAACCAGATGTAACGGGGAATCCTGCCCAGCCCCTATCATCAAGGATTGCACTTCTGCTCTTATCCCATTCATCACCAGCTACATCCATGCCTCCTTCTCCTCCAGCATAGTACCCACCTCACTAAAGAAAGCATGGGGCCTCTGTCTGCTAGAAAAACCCACTCTAGACCCTGCCATGCCGAGCAACTACCGTCCCATCACAACGGTCCGATTCATGCAAACATTTCTAAACAGAGCCGCAAAAGCACAAATCCAGCACTATCTAGAATCCAATCAAGTCTTAGGTCTGCACCAATCTAGCTTCAGACCAGGCATGGAACTGGATTAGCCCTCTTGGATCTAAAAAAACAACTCGGCTCACTCAGAGATGAAGGCATGCCTGCCCTCCTTCTCTTAAAAGACCTCAGAACTGCCTTCGACTTGGTCGACCACAACATTCTTTGACAACACCTCACCCGAGCAGCTCATTTCTCATGGAAGCCACATCCTGGGTAGCCTCCTTGCTGAGAGACAAATCAATACATGTCTTCTCATAAGTTGCCTCTGCAGCCTCTCCCCCATCTCTTGTGGTGTGCCCCAAGGCACCTGCGCCTCCCCTTCACTTAATAACATATTTACCAAACCCCTTTTTGACCTCCTGGACTCCATTGGCATCTCGTACACAAACTAAGCCGATGATATGCAAATTCTGATACCTCTCACTGGCAACCACATGGAAGACTCTCGAGCCTTAAACTCAATTTACTCGACCATTCAATGGCCTGTGCCTAAACGACGAGAAGACAGAGATCTTAATAGTTATACCTCCACCAGTCACCAAAAACCTCTGCCCCCAATATGCCAACTTTACCGTACACAGTCTTCTGATACCTGTTTCCTCATCAGTGAAGACCCTAGGTGTCTACTTGGATTCCTCACTCACCAGGTCAATGCCATTGCAGCATCAGCCGCCTACACGACAAAGCTAATAAATGCCTCCAGACCATTCCTAGACCCAACCAACTGCCTCACAATTACTAGAGCCATCATTAGAGCGAGATTAGAATACTGCAACGTCCTCTTTGACGGTACTTCTTCATGCAACATCCACAAACTCCAGATGATCCAGAACATTGCCATCCACGCAGCTGTCAACATCTTCAAAAGGTCGCACATATCAGAAGCAAGAAGAAACACTTACTGGCTGCCGGTCAATGAAAGAATCATCTTGGAAAAAACTTTCGATCACACACCGGTGCATGTCCAACTCTGCCCCGCCATACCTGTCTCAGTGCTTTGTGAAAGCCCAATCCTCCATACTCATCAGGAGAGCCTACGCCCACAGACTTGTTCTTCCCAAATCCAAGCGAGCTAAAATGGGAGGTGCCAGTTTCCCCTCCCTTGCCATGCACCAATGGAACCCTCTCCCACCTCATCTGAGGGAGAAACAATCTTATTAGACCTCTAGACGGGCCTTAAAACCTGCCCCTTTACCTAGAACCACTGTCACTGTGTGCTCCTGTTGCTCTACAGCATCCACATATTTCATGCCTCACTTTGAGTTAAGTGTAACTGGTTGCAACAGCGTCTAGATGCCCCCAGGTCATGGGTGCCTAGCAAATGTAAAAGTAAATAAAATAAATAAATACATATTTGTCCACTTTAAAACTCAAAAGGTTCATCTCTAAAATACAAGTAGAAGAATCCCCTAACTCTGACTACATCAAAATCAAGTTAAAATTTACTTTACTTGCTTGGTGAATAATTTGAGTTCATTGACTTTTATGAATATGGCTCAGAGTGACATGAAGGATGTACATTTTTACTTCAACTCTAAACAAAAGAATTGCTCTAAACAAGAAAGTGTGACTTTGATATCATTAAAGGAAGACTGGTGATTGGTTCTTAAAAAAAGCCGACAAAGGTGTATCTATTGTGCTATTGGACTGAGACATGTATAATAAAGAAGTATTAAGACAATTAAGTGATGTCTAACCATGCACAATCTATATATGACCCCTAAGGACAGTGTGACAAAACTAATAAAAGCTGATATTGACACTGGTCTTCAAAACTGTTACATCTCAGGAAACAAAGCTAATTACCTGATTAAAAAATGTATACGCCCTTGTATTTTACATTTTGCAAATACTCATAAAACTTTACAACAACCACCAGGAAGTACAATAGTCTCACAATATGATTCAATATTTGAACCAATTGCTTTAAATATACAGATTTCTTCTTGTCTTCATTAGTTACAAAAAGACCTAATCACGTGAATAAACTAGAAACATTAACAGTCTGAGGGCCTGATTTACAAAAATGGTTTACAATGGCGCAATCCCATTGGAAAACATTTAAGTCAGTCTCTGAATTTCCAGCACAATTATATTTACTATGGATGTAGTAAGTTTACACATTGACATAACATACACTGAAGTGATTCAGTCTGTTAGAGATGCACTTACAGCAGGCTCCCCAGGAGGGGCATGTCATGAGGTTCTGATGCTCTTTTAAGTTTCAGTAGAAAACAGTTACTTTGGTTAGGATCAATTACTTTATCAACAATGGCAAGGCACCTCAGTGGGAATAACATGTGTGCCTAATTATTTCATGGAGAGGATACAACATCTTTTGCTATTTCCTTAGTATAGTGGAAAAGAGGTGGAACATGTTAGTTATGTTATATGGACATCATTTTTATAATATGATAGACTGAATCAGAAGATTCACATATCTTTTTACAGAAACCAATGCCATCCACAGAACAATCAAGTTCCCATTTAGCATTGGACCTCCTGTGTGCAATTATTTAGATACTATTGTCAACATCTAGATTAACTAGCCTCATCTTGAGCTGCACATGAAGACAACAGATAGAAATTCACTTTAAGAAGCCTCATTCATGCAGACAATGGCAATGAAAAATAGCTTACCAAATTCTCAACTTTTAAGCGGTAGAAGAAAAAGATCACAAGCAACAGCACTGGAAACACCCGAAGTACATGCCTGTGAAATTAATTTAGAGTGGTTGTAAACATACTCCACAATTTATAAGGAAATCATTGCAAATATCTAAAAATTAACTTTTGAACTTCACTAAAGCGCAACCAAAAGTTTCACGGTTTTAATATGTTTTAACGTATGGACATCAAACTAATAAAGCACAGACAGTCATTCATAACTATTGGCTAATTTTACAGAAAGGTCCAGTCTTGGTATTAATCACTGCAAAATCACCTTTATTTTGTCATGAAAGAATTACTAACATAGGTGGCCAATTTACTGGATCTGATTTTGATTCAGAAAGCCTTTCATATGTTGCTAAGATCCAAGAAAATTGGGCTTACTTTATTTGTGTTGCACAAATATGATGCAACTGAATACTCTTCTCACACGCAAATGGGCCAAACCATTCACAATTTAGTAATGTATTACTGGTTTTACAGTAAGCCAGTAGCGAACTTCGGTGTACCGAACTTCGGCTTCGAGTAAGTATTCGACTGAATTCCGGCTGAAAAGAAGCTATTCGGCTCCGGCCGAATAGTTTCTTGCTATTCGGCTCTTGCCGAATACTTTGACATTCTCATTTGACTACAATGCAACATGAACTCAGAAAGGCAAATATAGACTTCAGATTGCAAGACTGAATAGAATTAGACCAGACAAATTGCTATCACACAGCTGAAACATATATTTTATTGTTATCTGCTCTTTAGGGCATGTTTTGTTACAGATTCATAGACAGGTGCTCATCTTTTATACTTAGCCTGCAACAATACTGGAAAATCCTTTCTTTTGGCGATGTTTATATGCAATATGCACTTTTGTTCAGTTGGAAAAGACAAACTGAAAGAAATGTGCATAGATACTTTCAGTTCCTGCCATGTCACTTCCCATTGCAACGTCATTGTCCCCCCCTATTCTTTTTTTAAGGACTTGAGTCCTGAGTTTAATATTATCTGATATTTTATCAGGAATGATAAGTTGCATATGTTTGTGTATTGGTGACACGAAGTGGCTAAGATAAGTGAAAAGTGAGCAGCATTTGTTTGGGTGGGATGAATAGTTGTGAGATGGAGATCACGCATTTCAGATTTCCTTTCGACTGAGCCGACATGAACCATTATACACATTTCTATGTGAGCTGCAAAGAAGTTTTGAAACTCGACCGCATCGACTTTGCAACTGGATGGAGAATGCAATGCATCTGATTCACAAAGGCAGTCATTTGCATTTGTGAAGCCTCCTATTTTAACTGGCACTGAATATGCAACAATCTTCTGTACATCTGGTCCCTTCATTTTGATTACATCTGCTTTATTTCTGGCTTTTATGCTATAAATAAAGATGCTACAATAATTACAATGAAGAGAAATAAAAGTATAGAATGCATTTAAAATGGTGCTTTATTTGTTTTTTTAATAAGTGTGTTTTTTGAAGTTTGGAACATGATTTATTAAATAAAGCAACTATTCGCCTTCATATTCGGCTTTGGCCGAATAGTTGACAAACTATTCTGTATTCGGCCGAATACTAAATATGCTATTCGGTACAGCCCTAGTTTGTACTGTATACCATGAAATGCTCCTAAGGTAAGTCATATACAGGACAGACAACACACATATTCAAAGAGGCATGAATAGACCAGAAGTCAGACATCTGACTACGAAATCCAGTGTTGCTAAGCATTTTTTATGTACAATCATGACATAAACCAACTTCAAAATTTTGAAAACATATTAATAAATCAAAGAAGAAGTGATGGACCACTATAACTTAGAAAACATAATTTTTGGTTTTGACATTTTGAATACATAAACATTACCAGGAGTTAATAAAGATATTGATTTTTTTGTAGTTGGCCAACCTTGATATTCATTTTCTTTGTCTCCAATGTTTTGCCTTTTTTTCCTATTTGTAAATACTTCCTTAATCATTTTGTTGAATTGAGGTTGAGATGATAAAGTACTGGTTATTTATAGAACTCTGAGGACACCAACTGACATAGACACCAAGTTTAAGAACAAAAGGGCTCTGTTGGTTAACACCTGCAAGTCCAAAGCTTTTGCAGTGCTAGTTAGGAGGGCACTGGCCCTGCCAATATTCTGTAAAAAGCAAAGACTATGATTATTTGGGCATTTCCTTTACAAGCTCTTTGGCATGCTCACATCATGTACAAAAACAAACAACCAGAATAAACCAAAGTAATATTGCCTTATTTTGATTCACCCAGACATCACATAGTCATATCGTCAAGGCTATGATGCGGGCAAACAGATCAAAATATGTAGAACTGGCACCATATGAGGCTGGTGTTTGGGGCTATGGTAATGCCCAGCCATTGGCAGCATCAGAACATGTGTTTTGAAGGATTTTATTAAGAGAGCCTGAGTCACCTTCTGAACATACACTCCATTCCGAGGTAGATCTGGTATATTCAACAGATTATATTAAGATGCAACCACTGTTATTATGGTGTCCAATATGGACGAATGCTTATGTGAGCTGGCTAGTGTTGTTGTTCGAGATCTCCTAAAGAGTGATGTTTATCACAGCATTGCCTGACTAAAATAGACAAAGGTACAATCGGACAAACTTGGCTTGGTAGGTTAATCTGGATAATTTAGGTGTTAATGCAAAAATGTTTGTAAGGGTTTGCTGTCATTGTCATTAATTTTATTACTCCCAATGGAAGGAAAATAAAATAAGACAATCAAACCATTTGTCGTGCCATTTAAATCTATTTCTGGCAAAAAGCAGTAAAGCATTTGTATTCTCAAACACCTTTGACCAAGTCAGTTTATCACCTCTTAATACTGTGACCTGCAAATTGGGAGGCAGTGTATCTGAGAAGTTTGGAAGTCTGGGTAGCCCTGCTTGTCCTGAACCTGTGAGGCATTTTATCTTTTTTGGTGCGCAATATAGCCCTTTAAAGAGAAGAACCCTCATTTTATTATTAGAAGGATAGCGCTTTACTTAATTATATTTTTTTAATGATACACCTGCATTGATATTCTTAGCCCATCTTAGTGAACCTTCAGGCTGTTTGGCTTTGGAGAATGTTTTGTTGAATGCTATTAGAATTACAGCTAAAGACAGAACTCATATTAATTCTATGTGAAAATATGTATCTGTGGGGTATGGTGCCTATACAAATTATGCATTTATTTAGTTTACTAATGAATTGTATATTGTTGTGCTGCATGTTGCTTTTATGGAGAAATAATTTCTCATGCACTATAAAGCATTGTCTGATTCTGGGTCTAATCTGTCAATGGCTTTTTTCGCAAGGGCCATAATTTTAGATACATTTTGATAGGGATTCTAGCCACCATGGTGGCTTGATGGTGGGAAACCTTTTGATTGTGATAAATGTTTCTGATGGGCCAGGTGTTGATGGCAGGCGATCTTGTCCCACTTTTAGAAGTGTTAGTTAAGGGAGGTCTACTCCAGGAGTCATTTACCTGAAGTATAGTTTGATTTTAGGCTGTCGCCACTTCCATTTGAACATTTTCCTTGGTAATATGTTTCCAACAAATTGGGTTTCCAAAGGAATTGGCCTTTAAGGGAACAATTACTTATTTATATTGTAACAAGTATTGGCATTCAAAAACATTTCTGTTCGAGGTAAGCAACGTACACATGGCCTGTTCCAAAAAGAAGATGCGCCTCGCCAGGATTCGGTCTATGGCAATTGCTGAGGAGATCCTGGCTAGGAAACGAGCTTCCTTCCATTACCAAATAAAATCCATCTCATCTTGACTTTGTGTTCCCTCACATCATTCAATAATTTGTGATGAGTGGAACTCACGGAGGGGAGCCGACAGCTATTGACTGCAGTGGCCTGCTCCAAAGCTGAGTAGTAGGACACCAAGTGGACGTCTGCAGCAGGTAAGAGTAGGCAGCCACTGAGTGATGCAGCCTACCACACACCACAAAGTGATCATGTGGCGCTCTTATTGCTCCTTCGGTGGAAGGGCCAGTGGTGGTGGGGGCTGATAGGTGCTTTAGCCCCATCCCCCTCAGTGGCTGGCAACTTTAAGCACATGGTGGGTCCTGCCAAGCCTGCGGACCTTGACCCTGATTGCTATTCTTGATATACGGTGGGCCTCCAATGGCTTTTCAATACCAATGTGAGTTTTAAAGGTTGAACTGAGTGGGGAAGCTAAGTTGGACATGGTGACACACCTCATAGAGACTTTCCCGGATGTATCCACAGAAAAGCTGGGCTGCCTGAGTGGATGTCAACACCAAATGAAACCAGGGAGGGGTACAATAACTGTGAAGCACAAGGTGCATCCCACACTCATTTCAAGCAGAGAAGAGTTCAGGAAGATTTTGGAAGACCTCTTAATGGAGGGCATCATTGAGGGAGGTGTCTTCAGAATGGGTCTCCCCAATGGTACTGATGCAGAAAGAGGGAAGAGACCTTCTGGTGTGCATAGAGTTGAAGAGCCTCAATACAAACATTTTAGTAGATGCCCACTTCCTACAAAACATCCCAGTGGTCCTTATACGAGTTGCGAGCATTTATTCCACTCACAGCATACAAACCAGTACCAATGCATCTAGACTCCACGGAGTAAACCACCTTTGAAATCCCTGGGGGATGTATTGCTTCCTAGGCATGTCGTTTGGACTAAGCTCAGCGGAGTCAGTCTTACAACGTGTCCTGCACAAACTACTGTGTGAGATCATAAGGGTGGTATGCTTTCTGGACAACATTTGGCAAAAGAGCACATTGAAGTAATGAAGAGGTATCTAACAATATCGCAAGAGAATGACATGACTCTGAAGAGGGAGAAATATTCTTCAAGCATGAAGTGAACTACCTGGGCCACACAATAACAAACATTATATTCATGCAGGAGTAATTTTAAATGGTTCGAAATGGATGTATATACATTCATGAATTCTGTATTTATTTTCTTATTGTGTTTGTATATGTTAGTTTAGTTTATGTTGTACTGTTGTAACATTATCAGGTTTTTCATTGTTTTTTCAATATGTGAATTTTTTTACTTTTATGCCAAATAAGGAGGGTATCTATAGAAATAAGAGGAAACATAGATAATACAATTCTGAACTACCTTTTGATATATAGATGTTATTTTCAGTTTTAAGTGCCTAAAAGTGTTGCTTATCTAAACACAGTTATAAATGTATGTTCATTTTCATTTCATTTCCATTCAAATTGTTGTTTAATTTATACTAATTGCAAAATCCGCCCAGAGATATTATTGACAAATCAATGTATTTCCAATGTGCCTTTCGGTAGTTAGGTTACCCTTTCGTTGAAAAACCAAATTGCAGCTTCTGATCTGCGGATCTAAAGCCTAATTGGGACATCCTATCAAGGATTGGATTAAACTAGATACATAACTAGATCTAGATCACCTAAATAATGATCTGTTCTTTACCCATATCTAAAACATTTGTTGAAATCCATCTCCAAATACAGGCTTGCTGGTAGAGCCATACATCCACAGAATAACAACTATGACATTCAAAGGTCTATTATCGGAACCAATAGAGACTGCTCGTGGCCTTAAACAGGGCTGCCTCTTGGCATCAGCGATATTTAATTTCTTCATCTCAGACATAAGCCTGAGATTTAACTCAATAATTACAGCTTCTCCAAAAATTAATGATATCCAAATCAAGCACTTGCTATATGCAGATGATATGGTGTTACTCTCGAAAACTGCAAATGGCCTCTGTGCCCTATTGAATGCTCCGAATCGCTATTCTATTGAAAATTGTATAACAGTGAATATAGCGAAAACCAAGGTGATTCAATTCGGCACTAGGAAACAATGATGCGTCGATCATCAATGGCCCTTACAATGTACAACCTTGGAAAATGTAACGTCATATATATACCTAGGCACCTTGGTTACAAATCATTCGAATATCAATGCTGATGATCAATGTGTAGAACAAAAGGTCACAACAGCTGTATCGCAGGCCTGTTTAATTAGGGCTAAGTATTGTAAGTTCTCTTTGGTTCCAATAATTATTTACCACAAGCAAAAGTTTATTCCAGTAATAACCTATTGAACTGAGACTTCCTTGAAAAGATCCTATATTTACTGGACCGCGATTGAGGGACCCTATTGGAAATGAGTCTTGCCCCTACCATCTTCTTATCCCATGTGCATTGTGAGACATGAATTAGGTCTAGTGTCACTGTATGCCATTTGCAAATGGAAAATTTGTTCACTTTATAGGAAATGTCTTATGGCCGACGACAAACTGGGTTTAATCAAAATCAATGGATGTGTTTCCTCTGAATTGGAGGTTGCAAGCGCTGGAAATCATCAATGAAACAGGAATCTCTTTGACACTATTATTAGACAATCCAAATAGAGCAAAAATACGCTTATGGGAGTATTATTGGATACAAACGCGCCTGGCGTGTACCCAATATCAGACCTTTATAAACACTCCCTTTAATCTGAAACGCTATGGTACAATTGAAAGTTATTTAATGATGTTCCCTAGTTCACATCTGCGTGATGATTTCCTGCGCTATCGACTGAATCTCTGGCCAACTAACGAACTCCTATACAAACGCAAACTAATATCTGAGCATAAGCGTGCCTGTCGCTTCTGTAAGGTCTCTCCAGAAACACTGAAACATCTGTGTTCAGACTGCCCGGCGCTACTCATGCAAAGAATTAAGTATCTTAAACCTCCATTAATGGATCATGTCATAACCACCAGCGATAGATTGTGGGACCTGTTGTTTCATACTAATAGACAGTCAGTAAGATATGCTATTTTGAACATTTTATATAGCTTGAAATTAAGAGAGAAGACATTGGTCCAGAGCAGACTATGATTATATGTATCTTACTCTTGTACTTAACTTTTTGTAATGAGGTAGGATGTTATGTCTTTCATCATTTAAACAGAGAATTGTGTTGACTTGATATAAGTTGAATTGTCAATCATATTTTATCTGTATCATATATTGTTCTTTTTCCTTCTTTTTCAAGAATGTTGTACATTATTGTAATGAATTTGAACAATATTTGTAATTGTATTTGTTGAAAAATCAAGTTTACTTGATTAAAAAAACTGAAATAAATTTTTTTTTTTAAAAAATCAATTTTCACATGTACATATTTAACTGTCATATCTTCCCAGGAGTTCATTATATTGTCATTCAATTAATTCATAAATAAAATGGCTACACCACGTTTCAGCTGGTCAAGATGCAATTTTATCAATAAAAAAAATTCAACAAATATATTATTATTCCAACAAGGAAGATGATTTTAGCTTTTTGGTTCCTTATGTGCTCAAAAACGTTCCTTCTTTTCACAGAGTGGCATAGATCATTTACATTCAGAGATCCCAGTTGTACATTATTGGACACCATTATAAATTGCGTAATGCTAGTAGAGTGTATTGGCAGTCAGCAGCAGTATTCCTTTACCTGGAGTTGTGTTCCATTACCTGGAGTTGTTGGAACTGCATGCTGAAGTGCTCCTGTTTCAGGGGAGGACCCTTTTACCTGTTACACCGGCTGCCATAACTAAGATCTGTGCGCGGAGCGCTGAACAGGGCTGCTAGCAGAGTGTGTTGGCAGTCAGCGGCAGTCTGTGGAAGGATGTGGTGTTTCAGTCTGGTTTAAATATTGAAGCTTTGTAAGTCCCCTTTTTAAGTAACTGTGCATTAATGTATGCATACGCCCTTTGGAGTTGATTAATACCGGAGATGTTGGCATTGCCTGATGGGTTTTTGGGGCCTCGAGTAGCTAATTCGCTGAAGACTGAGTCGCCATCGGATGAGACAATGAGTGACTTGGCTCCGTTAAGTAGGGTTACAAACACTCAACCGGCATGTACAAGGCTGAAAGGTTCTAATGAAGCTGATAATTTTCTGGCCGATATTTCCATGTTGGAAGCTGTGTCAGATGAAGCACAGTGTGACAATCAGACTTGGCTCTTAATAAAGCCAGCAGCTGGACATTCTTAACCCATGAATGAATCTGTCTGGAGCATAATATTGCTGCTTGTAATCCTACTCGAGATGGTGACCCAGGCCCGTTGCATTTATCCCAATCCCCCTCACTATATGCTTCTATGATCTCGAAGCTATTTGAACTATCAGACTTCTCTTATCAACTGATGCAGTTGCAGTGTCCAGCTAATAAACTAAATTCATCATGTACTGAAGTATCTTCGGATACCAGCTCGACTATGCATGTATTTATTTATTGGTCATTTGTTAGGCACTTACACAATTAGCAAACTGTTTCAAAGCGCCCACAGGGCTATGGGGAGGGGACAGGGGAAGGTAGGCATATCATTTCTCAATGAATTACAACAAAGATAAAACATTGAATAGTACCAACGAAAATGGAAACACGGAGGTGAGACAAACCTACTATACCTTATGAGTGTTCAGAACGTGCAAGTGCAGAGGGGAGGGCAGAGAGGAATAGGTGCTGTGGTGCTCATGGAGAAGTGCTTGGGGTGAAGCGCTAAGAAGAGAAAAACAAAAGTGCAACCTCCCAAGGGGATAGACAGCAGCTGGGATGAGAGATGTGGGGGGGGGGTCAGGGCCCTGAGGATGCATAAGGACCCTGAACATCAGTCACACTACTGTATGATTAGCAGGGAAGAGAAGAGGAGAAGGAAGAGGTAAAGAGAAAGGTCTTGAGGCTTTTTCGGAACTTAAGGAGGTCCTCCTCAAGACGCGGAGGGAGAGAGATGCTATTCCACAGGAGGGAGCCCACCGAGGAGAGTGCTCAACCACCATCTCTCTGTTTAGCAAACCACTTCACACGCAGGGAGTTGCTACTAGAGGAATGCAGGAGTATAGGAAGGGAGTATTTACAAATTGAGTAGTTACGTTCCTCATTCTATTGGTATACCTATTATTCTATTATCATAGATTGAGGAGCATAACTACGCAATTGAGAAATTATTAATTGTAATGTTTGTGGAAAAGACCTTTTGGATGAAGTGAAGTGTGGACAAGTAAAGGGGTCGCACAGAGCACGGAAGTGTTGCTGAATGCAGATATAATTCTGAAGAATAAGAACTTGAGTCAGTAGTAATTCGGCGAAGAGCATGAAAGTAAGAAGTGCGACAGAACAAAGAAAACATTTGGGGAAACCCTGATGAAGACCTAATGTAGTAGGTCGAAACACGTGTTGACAGGAACTGAACAAACCAAGCTGTAACAGACATTGGAGAACTTGTATTTAGCAAGAACTGCATATTCCAGAATGTCTTTGTTTTAAAGAAGGTTTAATTCATATAGGAATGTAGTGCTATTTTAGAATTGATTAAAAAAGGACTTTAAGAGATCTGGCACACTAGGTGGTTTTGAAAGACTGAACTATAATTTAGTGTGATTTCAGGCTTGGGGTCACAGTAAAAAACAAAACTGATGCAGACAGACACAAAGATATTGGGGATTGTTTAGCAAAATAAGATCAGGCTAATTAAGTCACCCATGTGTTACTAACATCACTATTGTTGATTATTAAGCATTATGTGAATTCAACACAAGATTCAAATTATAGATCAATTGTCTCTTTTATTTGTGTTTTTATGTACAATGAGTTTTGCAAATGTGACCAAATGGTCTGTTTTATTAGAAAATATAATAAATATATGAGTTATTTTTTGCTAAAATTGAGCTCGCCATCTCTTTATATTTGTTAAAAGATTGATGGTCAGTGAATGCATGGATTTGGTGTGAGACCCAGGTGTGTGACCTCCGGTGAGGATATCAAAAGGTAGTTTGTTGGTACCCCCTGTTTTGGCTCTCTCTGATGCAGACAGTTGACTGCGTTTCAATGTAACTATTTCACAAGTGACTAAAACTAAAGGTTGAGTAGAGAGTGCAAAGGAGTACCGAGCCTCATCTAGATCATTCCAGCACTGGTAATTTTACCAGACCAGCAAAATGCAAGTTTGCTAGTGGAGGCACTGCTTTAATTCCAGTCAAGAGCTGGAGGTAAATCAGCCTCCCACTGGCAAATAAATGCCAGAATTACCAGCACTGGTGTTATTGGTGCCGGTAATTCCGCCAATCCCCGAGTTCTATGGGACTCCATGGAATGGGGATTTACTGCTGTTGCCCGCACCTGGAATATCCAGGTAATACAGGGATATCAGACAATGATAACTGTAAGGTCAGTTTCCCGGTATCCTACCAGAATTACTGGCGGGATACTGAGAAACTCGTAATGACCCTCTTTGACAGGGTACGGAAAAAGGTAAAGATAACAAATTTGAAACAAGACTTTAAAAATTGGCTAAAGGCACATCGATTTTTACTGCTGCAGCGAGATGCAGAAAACATGCTAAATGCGTTTAATAACAAAATCCTGGGGCTTTTTGATCTTTGATTAAAGAGTTGGGGGGGGGCAAAACTTCTTGCAAGCACAACCTCTCTGCAGTTTGTTTGGTAGAGCATTTCCTTCGGCTGCATGAGAAAAGGGTGAGTTTAATGCAGGATAGTTGGAAGTTAATTAATCAATGCACCCCCTGAGCCTTGATTTGAAGGAGTGAGCAGTCCAAAACTGTTTTCTGGTGTAGAATAGCAGGGGATCCTACAGCAGAAAGTTGCAAAGGCAATTGAGCGGGTTAAGAGACTTTTGCTGAGATGTTATACAATTAGACCTGCCTGCAAATCATGTGTCTTCTTTCATATTCCTACGCTACATGTGCTGTAAAATGTGTTGTTGTGACATGGGGATGAATACGGCTCCCTCGCTTCACTCAGTGTGGGAATGTTTGCCCCCAGAGCGAAAATCAAAAGCTGGCACCCAAGAATGTATACACAGTAAGTGAACATATCGTAAAGTGAAAAATACAACTTTGTTCAATTGACCTTTCCCCTTAGAAGAAAGTGCAAAAGAGCAATGGCCTTTCCAAAAAAGTAATCAACAACAGAAAAATAACCTCAGAGAGGACATTTTCCAATAAATACACTGGCAAAGTATAAAAGGTGCTCACCTTTTAAACCCAGCAATATGTAGTGAAATATTCCCTGGAAAACAAAATACCAATACAATCATGTGATCCCACCACCAAGACCAGATCTTGGTGGTGGGTTCTTCCGCTGCTGCTTCTTTATGGACTCCCTCTTTCGGGCCCAGTTCTTTTGGGGCCTGCAGTCCAGCACTGGTTGTCAAGAATCTACGGGTGAATATCTTCTCTTTGGTGAATATATCACTTGAGGTTGCATCAGTTTGTCAATCTGGCCACTTTAAACTGAGGATTCTGCAGAAAGTTTCAGTTTTTATTCCTCCTCAGTTCCATGCACCAGTAGTTGCGGCGCAACCTTTGTACTTGATCCTCCGTCTGCAAGTTCTGCAAAACTCTGCCAAAAAGGCTGGTGCATCGGACTCCCAATCGTACACATTTGTCTCCTGTTTTGCGCCAGCTTCATTGGCTACCGGTGTGCAAAAGGGTTCTGTTCAAATCCTTGTGTATTGTGCACCAGCCCTTTTATGGGTTTGGTCCCGAATATCTAAGGGATAAGTTCTGTCCTTATGTCCCCAATCAACCTTTAAGGTCACTGAAGACTTGTTGTATTCTGGTACAGCAGGTGGTACGCTTCTCTCGTGTCGTAGGGCATGTCTTCTCAGTGGCTGCTGCTGAACTGCGTAATTTCTCTTCCTATAAGTTCCTGATTAGTTTTGCATTTTGCTGATAGTGGTTCCTGCACGAGCGCCATGATTCATTTTGCCGAATGAGCGCTCTATAAATCCTTCATCATCATCATCATCATCATCATGTGCTCTGATGATAATTGTATGTGTCTGCACTGGAAACATAACAACCTGGGTGAAATCCTGGCAGCCAAATGCTTGAGCAAGCTTGCTGACCTCAAACATACAGAAGAGGGTTGTGTCCACTGTCTGAAAAAATGTTACTCTCTACCCACCTGTATGTATCCTTTACTTGTGCACTGAATAGCAGCAGAGGGCCACCATCAGGGAAAAATAACTGCACCAGTCTCCAGGATTGCAAACTCTCTTGCCACAACCTGGGCAAATAATCAGGAATGACTTACCATCTCATCATTTCCCCTCATCAGCCCCATGTCTGGATTTCAACAATACTCCAATACTCTGCTTTATGAAGATTACTTGAAAAGTATACACATCATAATAAGGTATCCACTCAAATGTATAAATCCTGACAGAAATATATGTTAGGCAAAAAGTGTACAATTGTGGCATTATTCCCCCATCTTGACTGGGAGACTACACATACCAGGATGCAATTCAGCAAAAGGCAACACAATGGCCTTTTTATTTTCAACACGTCTAAGAACATGTAATGGATGAACAGGTTATCTATTTTTAAGTGTTTGACAAATGCAGGCTTCATATATGATGTCATGAAAAAATCACATTCTACCAAAAATAAGCGCTCTTTGGTGTGTTAAATATGAACATCTGAAAATAATGCAGCTTATTTAAAATGGTTATGTGTAATATATTGTAATTGGCCTGGAGCAGAGCGTAGATTAAGATAGCTAACTGGTGCTTTGTGTGTGCTTTCAGAATGAAAATGACTATTTGCATTTCTTAACAAAGAAACGTTACAAACATCTCCTTTAAAACAACACTCTCTTAAATGGGCTTGTAAATCCCCCCCTGCCCCTAGTTTAAATGCTCTGCTTGAAGAAAGAAAGTGATAAGTAGTCATTAAGGGGCCTGCAGCGTCTGATGGGCGCTGTGAGTGGGTGTTGGTCTCTAGGGAGCCATAGGAGGTTGGGAGGTGACATGAGTTTAGTACATGGAAGCCGCACAGCCCCCGTTAAAACAATATTCTTGGTATAGTTTCGGCAGGCACTGGTGCCTGCAGGGCCCCCTCCGACAGTGGGGCCCTGTGCCACCACACAGACTGCCCATGCCTCGAGGCGGCTCTGGTTACAGTCTTCAGATATAATGCTCATTTCAAAGAAACTACACCTGCCAGCCAATTTTCACTCCCTTTTGTGTCTGTTCTCCTGGGCAGACTGCTGTTTTTTCTGATTGATCTGCTAAGTACCCCTAGTCCATGTCTGCCTGATATGCTTTCTCTGGGAGGGACCCTGAAAGTTCACACAAGAAGTCATTCTCGTAGCTTGAGTATGTTCCTGGGCTAAACTGTTCTCTAGAATAACATATTCCTGATTGGAACTTACTTTTCTGTCCAGTGCTACTCTCTCCAGATTTCACACCTTCTTACCATCAGTGAACGCTTAGCTGGTTGCCTTGTTATGTTATGTTAGGTAAACTTGGTAAAGCACATGTACACCCAAAGGCATCTTGGCGCTGGCTACTGCAAGAGGAATCAGAAACAGTACGTTGACAACAACCAAGGAGAGAAACGGCTTAGAACAGAGTAGTTTTAAGCAGCCGGCGAAAAGCGAAGTGGGCGGAGTGCCATAGGCAACTCATTCAAGGCTCTAGCAGCCGCCACCGAGAAGGCAGGGCCTCCCATACGAGACAAACGATAGCGCGGGTACTGAGAAGGCACGCAGATTGGGAGCGCAGCAGACGAGCAGGTGTGTAGTGAGTAAACTTTGCTTGGAGAAACTCAGCGGCCAAGCCATAGAAGACAGGATGCACCAGACACATCGATTTAAACATAATCTGGCTGGCTACAGGGAGCCAGTGTAGTTTTTTGAGCAACAGGGAGATGTGGGATCCGAAGGGGGGGCGAAGTACAGAGCGGACGGCACCATTTTGTAACAATTGAAGCCTTTGGGTCAGGTAGCGAAGCTGGGCCAGATAAAGAGAGTTACAATAATCAAGGGTGCTGAAAACCAGGGCTGCCACTACCGGAGCCTGGCATTCATCAGGGATAAAGGACAAAACTTTCCAGAGGATGCAAAGTTTAAAATGACCAGCACTACATACAGAAGCGACCTGATTGTCAAGAGACAGGGAGGCAGAGATTTTAACACCTAAATTGAGGACCGATTGAACTGGGAGCGGGAGGGCGCCCAGGCTCAATGGCCAGAATTGCAAGGTCCAAAAGAGAAGGGGGGATGAGGTACCCGCCACTAGGACCTTAGTCTTACTGCCATTCAGTTTTAGCCAATTAGTCATCATCCAATGACCTAGATCTTCCAAACAGTTTCTGAGACGTGCGGCAGTCTCAGCTTCAGTAAGATCAAGGCGGACGAGGATCTGTGTGTCGTACACGTAAGAATAGTAGCGGAAACCATGTGAGTGAATAAGAAGCAGCAGAGATCTAATATAGACATTGAAAAGGATAGGAGAGAGTTCTGAGCCCTGAGGGACACCACAGACAAGTGTAGCCAGCTTAGATCGAAAAGGAAGAAGAGAAATAGACTGAGAGCGATCAGACAGGAACGATGTGAACCAATCAAGGACCAGGTCAGAAAGACCGGCGTTGGAAAGATGAGAAAGCAAGATGGAGTGATTGACGGTGTCGAAAGCAGCCAACAGATCCAAAAGTAGGACTGCTCTGACGTCACCCTTGTCCAGCAAACATACCAGGTCATCAAGTACCGAGTTCAAGACGGATTCCATACCCCTCCCTGGGCGAAAACCAGACTGAAAGGGGTCAAAGAAGTGAGAAGACTCAGAAAGTTATAAAGAAGAGGAGACACCAAAGCCTCCATCAACTTCATAAGAAAAGGGAGAAGTGAAATAGGACGATAGTTGGACAATACATCAGGATCAAGGGACGGCTTCTTAAGAAGAGGGACAACCAGGGCGTGTTTAAGGGAGGGAGGAATGAACCCTGTGGAGAAGGAAATATTAACAGCAGTGGTGATATGCTCAATGAGGTTAGCAGATATATCCTTTAAAAGAATAAGAGGTATGGCATCATTAGGAGATGCAGACTTTAGTCTGGAAATGGCTGACAGTACATCAGAGTTAGAGAACTGTGGAAACGAAGGCCAAGAAGCAGTAGGAGAAGGGGAAGGAGTAGCCATTGTAGGAACTGAAAGCGACGGCAGACCATCCTTTATGTGGTCGCGGATAGTAGAGATTTTTTCAAGAAAGAAATCCAAAAGAGAGACACACAGACCTTGCGAAGGAGGAACCGAGGCCTTACCATACTCAGGCGAGGAGAGGGATTGCACAAGATCAAAGAGAGCTTTAGGTTTATTGAGAGCAGATTGAACTTTCTGACTATAATATAACTTTTTAGCAGTAATCAATGCCTTATGATAGACAGAGAGAGAGTGGTGAAATAGATTCTTAGCAGAGGGGGAGTAATGTAGGCGCCATTTTCTCTCCGCCTGACGACAGTGCAGTTTTAGTCCTGAAAGATCATCAGTGAACCAGGGTTCAGGGGTGCGAGTTTTAGGTTTACAAAGTTTAATGGGGGCTAACAAGTCAGCTGAGGCTAAGAAGGCAGCTTCAAGGTTAAGAAGAGAGCAGTCCGCAGCATTGCCAGAGTTAGCAAGCAGAGCGGAGGTAAGGTCGGGGTTAGATACTCTCAACCAACTACACTTGAAAAGAGAAGGTTTAACAGGATGGGGAACTGGAGCCTGAAGAAGATAAGAAAATGCTATCAAGAAATGGTCAGACCAAAGCACAGGACTGACAGAAATAGAGGATAGAGCAGCTATAGGGGCAAAGAGAAAGTCAAGGGTATTCCCACGGATGTGGGTTGGTTCAGAAATCAACTGGGCAAGACAAATGTCCTGCATAGAGGATAGGAAGTGGGTAGCAGGACAAATAGAAGCAGTATTCACAGGAAGATTAAAATCTCCAGCAATGAGGAGACCAGGGTGTTTAACGTGAAGCTCGAGCACAAGATTAATAAATTGTTCGCAAAATAGGGCATCGTACCCAGGAGGGCGATAGATCAGCAGAATAGACAAAGTGCACGTAGGGGAGACCAGAATGCGACATAGACAACATTCCATTTTTAAGTTGTGATCAGGAATAACATAGGAGGCTTTAAATTTAGTTTTAAAAATAAGAGCTATTCCGCCCCCAGGGTGAGCAGAGGGACGGTCAACATGTAACATATCATATTCAGAGGGAAGAACCTGAACAATAACGGGGCCAGAGGACTCCGTAAACCATGTCTCAGTTAATAGCAATAGATCAAGTTGATTATGAGAGATAAGGTTATGGCATTCCAGTGCATGGGCCGACAGAGAGCGAGTTTTGAGTAAGGCACAGTGAATTGCCGTGGTAGAAAGATTTTTTGAGGATTGTAGGTGCAGCCTTGAAGCCCAAAGTCCAGAGAGTATTAGTAGGGGCAAGGGAAAGTAGATGAGTCCTGAGCGTCCTGCAGTGTTCGCGCACGGACGGGCACAGACGGGCTTGCCTTTAGTGCGCCTTCGGCACGCAGGCGGCGTGCCACTGCGCCCGCCCAAAGAGCAGCTGACAGTGAGGGGGACAACGCCCACTGCAGAAATAAAAAGAGGACTGGCCCCTAGCCGGCACTATCCCGGAAACACTATTTCGAATGCTGCAGCAGGCACAACAAAATGACATATTTCAGCTTTAAAACACACAGTAAAATCACTTTCAAATTAAACACAGTAATTTGGCAGTAGTTCTTAAAAAATAGTAAATTCCCCCCAATAGCGTAAGAAGGCTAAGGAGGAAGTCTAAAATGACAACCTCACCTCACCCACGCCGCGGGCGAGTGCCGATGCCAGTGAGGTGGACAACGCCCACTGCAGAAATGAAAAGAGGACTGGCCGCTAGCCAGCACTATCCCGCAAACACTATTTTTCACAACTTGCCTGGGAGCACTGAATCTGGAGAGTGTTTCATCTTTCTTATTTATGTTTATTTATTTATGTATTTATTTCCATTTGTAGAGCGTGCCAAACCCAAAGGTATCTGGGCGCTGGTTACAGTACATAGATGAGATGGTTACAGTACATAATACAGAAGTGGTAGGCAGAGTAAGATTTTGGCCGTGACAGGGGTAACCCAAATATGGCTAATAGTGTGAGCTCGACAGTGTGAACTAGAGGTCTTGTGTGAAGGACCAGAACGAGGGGTCTGATCTGAGTGAGAGTGGTAAGGCATTCCAATGTTTGGCAGCCACTACTGGGAAGTTGCGGCCACCTGCTTCTGCTTGTTTGAATTTGGGAGTGGTGAGGAGGTGGGAGGTGATGGCTCGGGGGGGGGGGTCCGTCAGAATGGGGTTTGGTAAATTTATTAGACAGGTATTTTGGGGTTGTGTTTGTGATGCACATGTGTGATAGAGAGGGTTTTGAATTTGATGCGGTCTTGGACAGGTAGCCAGTGGGTATTGCGTCTGGGGGCCGAGATGTGTTCTTTTTTTTGGGATGTTCAATGCTGCTCTTAGGGCATTATCATGTACGATTTGGAGTTTTTTTATATTGCTTGTAGACGATCCTGTGAATCGGGCATTACAATAGTCTAGTCTGGACGGTATTAGGACGCTCGCTAATGTGATGCAGTTGTCAGGTGTTAAGAATGGTCGTGTTAATGAGTCTAGCTGTATAGGCTGCTGTGTTGACTTGTCTGGTTAGGGAGAGCGAGAAGTCGAGATCGACCCCTAAGGGTTTCACTTCCATCAGGAAGGTGATGAGGTTCCCATCTATGGTAAAGGATTTGTAATCGTAATCCAGTTTGTTTAATCAGGATTGGGTCCCTACTACTAGGAGCTCTGTTTTATCGCCATTTAGACAAAGTTCATGTTGCGCAATCCAGACTTGCATGATTTGATAGATTGTGTTAAGGGAATTGGTATCCTTATTGTAGTTACCGGATATAGGCACAAGAATCTGTGTATCGTCTGCGTAGTTGGTGTAGAAGACGCCTAGTTCATCCAAGAGGTCGAACAGGGGCTTAGTGAACATGTCATACAGCCTTGGGGCACACCGCAGAAGACTGGGGCTGGCGTTGCTGTTGCTAGGTTGGAGAAGACTCTCATTGTGCGATTGGATACAAAGGATTCAATTCAGGCTATGGCTTTGGGGAGATTTGGGCTACGGAGGAAAGGTGTTGGCAAAGGATTTGGTGATTTACTAGGTTGAAAGCCGCGGATAGGTCGAGTAAGAGCAGGATGGCTATGTTCCCATTTTATATGATCTCATGCATTTGGATTTTCAGATCTAGGAGTGCTGACTCCGTGCCATGACCTGGGCAGAAGCCAGATTGGCATAGGCAGAGGATATTGTTTGATTCCAAGTGTTCCTGTGTTTGCAAGTATGGTGCTCTGTCTAGAATTTTGAGGAGGAAGGGGACAGTAGTGATGGGAGAGTAGTTGGTAGGGATGTTGGAGTCTAGTGAAGTTATTTTTAGGAGTGGGAGAACTCAGGCATCTTTCAGGTTATTCGGAACGATACCTTGTGTGAATGAGTTATTGATGAGTGAGGTGATGAATGAGTTCAGCCATGCATTCTTTGATGAAGGGGGTGGGTCAGATGTCGGCTTGGCATCTCGAAGGTTTGAGGCCTTTGATAATTTTTGTGACTTCTTGTATCGTAACTGGTCTGAATTTGAATAGTTTGTTGGGTTTGGGCAGGAGGTCAGTGTCAGCTGGTGTATCTAGTATTGATAGTTTGGTTTTTTTGCCAGCAATTTTGTTTTGTAGTAGGGTGGATTTATCAAGGAGTGCCTTTTGGATATTGGTGCACCAAGTGCAATCCTTGAGGCAGTTTGCTGGGCGAGTGACAGGATGTTCAAGTTAACGCAGTATGAAGAATAGTTCATTTGTGCCTGTTTTGGCTTTGCTGTGCGCTCGTTGTAAGTAAGGCTCTTAGCCTTGATGATGGGCTGTTTGTACGTTTTTGCTGCTGTGAGGAACTAGTCTTTATTCACTGTTGAGGGCGTGGTTTTCCAGGTGGCATCTGCGGCTCGCTTGGTGGAGCATAGAATTTTATGGTCTGGTGTACAAAGAGTTTAGGAGAGCTCTAGGTTTTGGTTTGCGAGTACTTAGTCAGGCAACTTTTTCTATATCTAGAAGGAGAGTATCATTGTATAGCTCTGTCATTAGGTTAGGGTCGCAGCCTGAGTGTTGATAGTCAGTGATAGGGCATAGCATAGGGAGCATTTTCCCTGTAGTGACATTGCGTGTGTTTCTAGATTGCGAGGCCAGGGCCAATTGCGGCAAGACTTTGGGTATGATGTATTTTGGGATAGTGTAGGTGATGACATTGCGATCAGACCAGGGGCTGGGGAGGTTGGAGATGATGCTGGTGTTGCCATTCATGCCTGCCAACCAGTCTAGTGTGCAGCCTTTGTTATGTGTAGGCTGGGTGATGCGTTGTGTGAATCCTAGCGATTCAATCGTGTTGGTTAAGGCCATAGCTTTAGCATCTTTGGGGTTGTTGAGGCCTAGATTGAAGTCTCCCAAAATAAAAATTCTGGAGGAGGGTTTGCCGTTGTTAGCAAGTAGTGGGGCTATGTCCTCATCAAAGGATAGTACAGGACCAGGTTGTCTGTATATGATGTGGAAGCAGGGCCGTCTTTGCGTCAGGCAGCCCAGGCGGCTGCCTGACGTCAGTCAGCCTCTAGGGGGTGCCGCACCAGCATTCCACAGTGCTAGAATACACATGTAACATGTTTGTTTCCTAACATTATAAAAATGAATGTGCCTGTTCATTTTCATAATGTTAGGAAACGAACGTGTTACACGTGTATTCTACCACTGGCACTGCTGCAGGATGTGGCCTCGGCCAGGGAGGTTTCTAGTCCATTTGGTGCCAATGCCGAAACACTAGGAATACGCCTCCTCGCACCCCATCCCATGCGCCACTCCCACCGCCCCCGCGCTCCACTCCCGCCGCACCCCGTGCAACACTCCCACCGCACCCCACGCACCACTCCCACTGCACCCTTCGCGCCATTCCCAAACTACACCGTTAAGGAACTCCTACCCAAATTCAAACAGTCCGTCACAAGGAATGAATTGCCATTTGAAACGGTGGGCCACTTTTTCACTGGTGCCCAAGACAATTTTATGCCCCAGTCCCACTTAGGCTGCAGATAATGAGGACTGGGCACACCAACCAAGAGACCACGAATATGGCACAGGATGCAGTATATACAACCAACAAAGAACACAAGATGCTGAAGGGGGTATGAGGCAACCTAAGCCAAAAGGGCAATGACAGGGAGACACCTGAACCCAATAAACAATTACTTTAACATTCTTTGAATGAGAATCAAGGGTTATGCTTTGATACAGTAAAGTCTTGACTGTTGTAAGGATACATGGACCAGGATTATTTATTTATTCATGCAATGTTTGTCGGGTACCTGCATATTTATTTATTCATGCAATGTGTGTCGGATACAGATATCCGACAAACATTGCATAAATAAATAAATAAACCGGTTCGTAGTTTAAAGAATATTTACTCAACAACACTGGTCAAAACTATTATCCGCATAGTGAAGTAACTCATCACCAGTGCCATGGAAGTGGTTTAAAGTGTAATTGATATATAGTTTGGAAAGGAAGCGGCATGAAAGAAATAGCGCTGCTTTAAACTATTATTTTGGCCATTTTCTGGCCTTGCAGGGACGTACCATGGGCCCAAACGGGTCTCCGTTTGCACCATGTCGGGGCCCACGGTGCGTCCCTGCAAGGCACGCCCACTCCCCACAGCGCACTGTACCTCCCCTCCCATCTCAATGCTAGCACGAAACCATTTAGAGACTAATGGGCCACCATTAGCAGTTTCCTGCCGGCATTGTGATGCAAGGGGCTGGTTTTAGCTGCAGGTGGACCTAAAGTGTTTTTATTGGTGTGCTTATGCCCCCCACCCCAAGTGGCGCGAAAGTGATCAGAGGGAGCCTCTGACTTCTGTAATGTCACGTAGTACTTTTGGACTATGTGACATTACAGTTGGAAGGGGCAGCGCCAGCACCTGACCTGCGGAACTTTCCCCACGTCAATGCGCCGCCCCACAAATTGGGGAATTCCATCCCCTCCAGGGCCGGTCTTATAACAGATTGCACCCCAGGCGGGAAGCATCGTTGGTGCCCCGCTCCCCCGACCTGTGATCTCATGCATGTGTCACGGGCTGAGCAGTGGGAGTGGGGACTATGAGTTAACAAAATTGTCAATGCTGGCATCTGCTGAATTTCATGAACCTCAGAAAACAGCAATAAGAGGGTCAAACCCGAACAGGCCTGGTTATGTTAGTCTGCTTTTGCTCTTCATTTTTAGTAACAATGACCAGTTTGCTGCTGTGACTCAGGTCAGAGAATCGACAATTTCAGATCTACACTAATGTCATTCGTATGACCTCAAACATTTAGCCACTCTTAAAAGGTGATGAACTGGTCTTGAGCAGTGTTACTCAAACCTCCAAGAACAAGCACCAGCAACATACCCACCGATAGCTGTACAAGCACGTCTATCTCAGCATTAAAATACATGCATTTATGCAATATGTATTGCATCAAATATTTCACGGGAAGTTAAATATATTTAGGAGGGACACACGTAAACAATATCACTACTCCATGTGAGTGGTAAAGTCTACTTTAAACATATGCAGAGAGTTAACATGCATGTACAATTCAACATAGCTCCCAATGTTAATGTTGGAGAGGTGGTGTTCTAAAATGATGACATTACAATGTGGACTTTACATTGAAACACACCACAGTGCATTACCGCGGCAGAGAAATGGCAGTTTGGGTATTGGGGTTTGTTTCGCTCATGCTTGTGAACTCTCAAAATTCTTAAATGTTTCCTTCGTGATCACTCATTTTAGCTCCCAACAGCACCATGAAACTGTAAGATCGCAAAGAAAAATGATGTCTACCATCCCAACATAAAAACAAAAACAATCAAATTCTTAAAGGGTGGAAGATGACCTTTTCTTGGGACTCGTTAAGTTTACTTTTTGCAAATTACTAGTTGCGTGCTGCTTCAATAACAGTGGCCCTTGCACATTGTGCAGTGTATAGAAAAATTTCATTTCAAGGGACTTGGAGTACTGCAGGTATCAGGGGAAGCATCTCCAGTGTACCCCAAGCATAGTTCGCTTTGCCCTCCATCCTCACCCCCCCAGCCTTGCAGCCCTGCGCTTTTTCACATTCTCCATTATGGTAAAGAACATTGTCCCGAGCTTGGGAGAGAAATGGACTATGCAGAAGGAGCTGCCTCCCCAGGGTGTGTTTAGCTGCTGGTGTATCAAATGCAGACATGGGTGGCATCAAGAGCCCCATGCTCTGAAACATCTTTTGCACACTGGTTGGTCACACGATAGAAAGTGTGAGCAGGTGATTCCTCAAAACTTGAACCATTCTTTAGAGACCTGGCTTTGATTAATGTGGTGTTACCTAGTCATTGCCATTTCCCAGCGTTTGTGTTAAAGGAGATCGGAAGCTACACCATGCAGGATATTTTAAAGGCCATGAATTGATGCTACAGCATGTTGCCCCCAATGGAACAAAAAGTGAAGCATGCATCCTGCAAGTCTGGGTATTTGCATTATACGGAAGACGGGCCAACCGTCCACAGAGACGGTTTCTACTGTAGTTGCTGAGTCGCTTTCCCAAGCCAGCTGCTGTGCAGACTTCGCTCAGCTTTTGGTCCAGCGCCTGCATCCATCCTTCACACCATCATTCACAAGGCACTTTCGTGTAGGTGTTTGTTTATCTCGTTAGACTAGCATGATTGCTATTCCAAACAAAAGAAGCACAACAACAAAGAAGAGTATAAGACAAGTCTGAGCGAACAGTGAAATATTGCTCCCCGGGCAGTTTCCCGCCTCGTCTGGGCCAAGAAACGGGCCTAGCCTCTGCCCTCAGGCAGTGCAGGGCAATTGGAAAATAAATTAGCAACATTTGTTGGTTTATTACCTTCCCCTGGCCCCGGGTGGCACCGGCGCTGCTGGCGCTAGCCAGGCCTATGGGCGCACGTACGGTGTGCACTCCTCCAGGCTATGGGCGTGCACTGACACTGAAGTGTGGATTTGATTGGGGCTGGCTGGCGCCAGCAGCACCGGTGCCACACAGGGCCAGGGGAAGGTAATAAAGCACCAAATGTTGCTAATTTATTTGCCAATTGCCCTGCCCTGCCTGAGGGCAGAGGCCAGGCCCGTTTCTTGGCCCGGACGAGGCGGGCAACTGCCCGGGGTGCAGTATTTCACTGTTCGCTCAGACTTGTCTTATACTCTTCTTTGTTGTTGTGCTTCTTTTGTTTGGAATAGCAATCACGCTAGTCTAACGAGATAAACAAACACCTACACGAACGTGCCTTGTGAATGATGGTGTGAAGGATGGATGCAGGCGCTGGACCAAAAGCTGAGCGAAGTCTGCACAGCAGCTGGCTTGGGAAAGCGACGCAGCAACTACAGTAGAAACCGTCTCTGTGGACGGTTGGCCCGTCTTCCGTATAATGCAAATACCCAGACTTGCATGATGCATGCTTCACTTTTTGTTCCATTGGGGGCGACATGCTGTAGCATCAATTCATGGCCTTTAAAATACCCTGAATGGTGCATCTTCCGATCTCCTTTAACACAAACGCTGGGAAATGGCAATGACTAGCAAACGCCACATTAATCAAAGCAAGGTCTCTAAAGAATGGTTAAAGTTTTGGGGCCTCACCTGCTCACACTTTCTGTCGTGTGACCAACCAGTGCGCAAAAGATGTTTCAGAGCGTGGGGCTCTTGATGCCACCCATTTCTGCATTTGCTACACCAGCAGCTAAACACACCCTGGGGAGGCAGCTCCTTCTGCATAGTCCATTTCTCTCCCAAGCTCGGGACAATGTTCTTTACCATAATGGAGAATGTGAAAAAGCACAGGGCTGCAAGGCTGGGGGGTGAGGGTGGAGGGCACGCAGTACCCCAAGTCCCTTGAAATGAAATTTGTCTATACACTGCACAATGTGCAAGGGCCGCTGTTATTGAAGCAGCACGCGACTAGTAATTTGCAAAAAGTAAACTTAACGAGTACCAAGAAAAGGTCATCTTCCACCCTTTAAGAATTTGATTGTTTTTGTTTTTATGTTGGGATGGTAGACATCGTTTTTCTTTGCGATCTTACAGTTTCATGGTGCTGTCGGGAGCTAAAATGAGTGATCACGAAGGAAACATTTAAGAATTTTGAGAGTTCACAAGCATGAGCGAAACAAACCCCAATACTCAAACTGCCATTTCTCTGCCGCGGTAATGCACTGTGGTGTGTTTCAATGTTAAGTCCACATTGTAATGTCATAATTTTAGAACGCCACCTCTCCAACATTAACATTGGGAACTATGTTGAATTGTACATGCATGTTAACTTTCTGCATATGTTTAAAGTAGACTTTACCACTCACATGGAGTAGTGATATTGTTTACGTGTGTCCCTCCTAAATATATTTAACTTCCTGTGAAATATTTGATGCAATACATATTGCATAAATGCATGTATTTTAATGCTGAGATAGACTGGCTTGTACAGCTATCGGTGGGTATGTTGCTGGTGCTTGTTCTTGGAGGTTTGAGTAACACTGCTCAAGACCAGTTCATCACCTTTTAAGAGTGGCTAAACGTTTGAGGTCATACGAATGACATTAGTGTAGATCTGAAATTGTCGATTCTCTGACCTGAGTCACAGCAGCAAACTGGTCATTGTTACTAAAAATTAAGAGCAAAAGCAGACTAACATAACCAGGACTGTTCGGGTTTGACCCTCTTACTGCTGTTTTCTGAGGTTCATGAAATTCAGCAGATGCCAGCATTGACAATTTTGTTAACTCATAGTCCCCACTCCCGCTGCTCAGCCCGTGACACATGCATGAGATCACAGGTCGGGGGAGGGGGGCGCCAAAAATGCTTCCCGCCTGGGGTGCAATCTGTTGTAAAACCGGCCCTGTGTGGTAGGTTAGTGAGGCAGTATCAGGAAATGAGAGTTTTATCAATAGCAACGCTCCTGCGTGGAAAGTTAGGTAAGGCAATTTTCTTATGGTCATATGTGTTTTATCAAAAGGTGGTACACCTCCTGCTTTAGCTAGAGGTCTGTCTTGTCTGAAGATGGTGTAGCCCTCAGGGTTAGCTAGTGAGAGGGCCGGGCTGGCAGATGCATGCAGCCACGTTTCCGTGATGGCTAGTAGGTCAAGTTGGTTAGAAGTGATGAGATCTGAGATGTTGAGGGCATGAGCTGGGAGTGATCTAGCATTGATAAGGCCTCCTTGGATGTTGGCTAAGGTGGGGCACTTATTGGTTACAGTGGTGGTTCTGTTGATCTTGGGGCAGGGGGACACATGGTTGTGAACTAGGGTTGCAAGTTTAGTTTCAGCCCTAGAGAGTCTGAGACAGTCGTACTGGGCTCATACATGGTATCAGCAATGGGGCTCAACGGGCATGGGTCACACATGGTTTCTGCAATGGGGTTCCCTGGGCATGGTTCACACATGGTATCAGCAAAGGGGTTCTTTAAACATGGCTCACACATGGTATCTGCAATGGGGTTCGTGAGGCACGGCTCACACATGGTATCAGCAATGAGGTACACTAGACATGGCATCAGCAATGGGGTTTGTTAAACATGGCTCACACATGGTATCAGCAATGTGGTTCACTTGGCAATGTTCACACATGGTATCAACAATGGGGTTCGTTAAACATGGCTCACACATGGTATCAACAGTGGGGTTCACTGGCTCACACATGGTATCAGCAATGGAGTTTACTAGGCATAGCTCACACGTGGTATCAGCAATGGAGTTTACTAGGCATAGCTCACACGTGGTATCAGCAATGGGGTTTGTTAAACATGGCTCACACATGGTATCAACAGTGGAATGGGGCTCACTAGGCATGGCTCACACATGATATCAGAAATGGGGTTCACTAGGCATGGCTCACACATGGCATCAACAACGGGGTTCACTAGACATGGTTCACACATGGTAACAGCAGTAGGGTTCATTAAACATGGCTCACACAGGGTATCAACAGTGGGGTTCAATAGGCATGGCTCGGAAATGGTGTCAGCAATGGGCTCATGAGGGCTGGCACAGAGGAAAGGATTTGAAGAATGATATGCATGTGGTGAGTCAGGGGTGTGTGCTGTGTTGGAGTGAAAGAGCGTTCGGGTGGTTTCATTTTGTTTGAACCCAGTCTCCTCTCTGTATGTTAGCGATTGGGGCCATCTTGCGCATATTGTACTGTTGTTGGCATAGATTTGGCTTCTTCTTAATCCAACACAACATGTCTTCTACTGACACAGAGTTTTCCTCGCCTTATCTCTGAGCCAGGGTGGAATGACCCCAGGGTGTGCCCTGCCAGCTTGCATTTGTTGAAAGGGTGATGCTCCTGTGATGGTGTCAGGGGGAAGCCGGTGTGCTGCAATAACATAATTCACGATAGTGTATGGGTTTTAGCGTAAGGCCATCGCCAATTGGAGCCTTCCTTTAATTCATCTATTCCTCCTATTCTCCTGACCTTTGGCCTGGGGGTGGTACACAGCAGTTTTGCTTTGAGTGATGTTGTTTGTCTCTAAAAAAAAAAACTTCCTCCACTTTCCAGAAACCAGCAGTAACACCCTATCAGTCATCAAAAATCCAGGCAAACATTTATAATCAAATATTTCCTTGAATGTTTGTATCACTGTGGTTGTGATGTTGGGGACAAAGTACGATACTGTTCACTTTGACAGGTAGTCCACCTTCACGATACGGTCATGGCCCATGCGATCTAAAGTGCTGATAAAGTCGGTTTATACTTTTCCCAGGGTTTGTCAGGGGTCTCTACATTTCTCTTCTCACTACTGATGCTCCCATGACAATGCTCCAGTACTCAGTCTATTACAGGGTCCATTTGAGGCCACCAGTGCGCCTCTCTGATGTGCATCGTGGTAAGACTTCCACCTCGGTGCCCCTGCTGTGCACTCTTCATTATAGACAGCCTGATTGGACAGTGAGGGGATGGCAGTGTTCTCTTTGAACAAGATACCCGGATACGCGGAAAGTTCGTTTGAGATTTGGCCATATAGCCGAAGCCCTGGTGGCAATTTCCTATCATGTAACTATCAATGCATCAGAAAGTGCAATACCTTTTCTAGAGTAACATCTGATCTCATGGCACTGTGGCATTCTTCTGCTTTGATGGCGGAAGTACTTTTATTTTATTTCATTTATAGCAGCGCACAAAGCTCTAGGGCATCTAGGCGCTAGTTACAGTTACAGTAAGGATACATGTTACACAGAGACAGGACGGTTACAAATTACATAGATACAGGATGGTTAAGTGGGGTGCACGACAGAGAGATAGGATGTATTTTGAGACATGTCCCGCTTGCTGGGTTCATATTAATGCAAGGTGGGTATGCAAGGTCACAGCAAGATGCATTTGAAGAACAGTAAAATGCAGGACGTAGGCGCATTCCGTAAATGCCGCACCCAGTACGGTTGGGGCTACATCGGCTGTGAAAGGCTTGATGGGAATAGTACAAGTTGAATTGTATGGGCGCTGCGGAAAGCCACACATCAATTAGAGTGGCCACTATGTCCTCGCCGTAAAGGAACTTTTGCACAGTCGTGGTTTTCATGGGGAGTCTTGACATGCAGTCGACCTGATAGTTCTTTCACCACTGTATATGACGGATGATGAAGTGTTACTCTGAGTGTTTCGCAGGTCGTCCCGTTAGCCTCAGGATGGACGACTTGGTTCCTCCTGGATTAATCATGTGAACTAGGGTCTTGTGATCTGTACACAGAATGAATTTGATGCACCAAATCTACTTGCGGAAACGTTCTCAGGCTCACATTGCCCTTTCAATAACGGAATAGTTCTGCTTTTCCAGTAATAACAATTTCGAGCCAAACGCAGCTACCCATTCCTTTTTAGGCCTTTCTGTGGAAGGGTGGCCCCTAGTCTGTAGGCTCTGGAATGGACAGTGATGCTAGACTCCATTCTCAGCTATAAGGGTTAGAGACACAGTGCACGCAGTATGTGTACTTTGTAAATTCCCTCTGTTGAGTATAACTGAGACTCTGTCTTGTCTGGGAAATCTTGAAAGAACTTGGCAAAGAACTTGGCATGGCATTCAGTGAAACCGTGGTAGGTCTTCTACACCTTGGATGTTGGGAAGAAGCATTTACTGTGGTTCTACCAATACTTTTTTGGGCTGAGTCTGTCAGCTGAAAGGCTGTAGCCAAGAAACTCCAGTGGCAATTTGGAATATGTATTTTCCTGCTTAGTTTTAAGCCTGCTGCTTGTAGTTTCTGTGGAATGGTTTCCAGGGACAGATTACAGGCTGAGTCATTTTCATTAGAAATAAGTATGCCATTTTGGAAACATACCATGTTTGAGGTGTTTCTGAGTAAAGATCCCATCATCCTTTGGACCACTTCGAGGCGAATCTTGTTGGTGTCGGGTTTCTTGACAAGTACATAGAGCTCAGACACTCCAAGGCCTTTATGGGTTCTATTGTTCAATCAGTTTGAAATTTATGGAGGAGTTCTTGGAGAGCTTGTCTTGCCGTGGCGGATAGTGCTCTAAATGTGTGTTACGTCGCACTGCTCCTGAATGCAGTCTAATCTTGTGGACATATTTCCTTTTGTGTCCTAATCTCGCGCTTAAGAGATCTTTGTTTCTATTTACTATCTGTTAACAGTCAGAGTCTTCGATGCACAGTACTTGTTCTTTGCAGTTGGGGTATAGCATGATACCCAAATTTGCTTGGTCATGCCAGCCTGAACTGCTGGTCCATGTTTGGCGAAGTATGCTTTGCTGTTTGCTTTGCATCCCTTGAACTCTAGTAAACAATTCTTGTATCCAAAAAATAGACCACAAAGCCACCATACGCTGTGGGATTGTTGTCCACTTTCTTTAATGAATCCTCTAAGCACAATTTTCTTGTAGGTATTCACTGGTATAACGATGTGGGCCAACTGACGGTCCACCATCAGATCCATTACATTCTCATCTACAGAAAAAGTGCAAAGGGACTTGGATTTCTTTTAGGATTTAGTGTTAAATGCTAAAATGTTCTTCTCATCCTCACTCAAGTTAGCTCTATTCAATTCCCACCGTGTCTATAAGCCCTTTGCTCCTTTGCCGCATACTTCAGCAAAAATGGACCATGCTGCCACATGCAGTGCATTATTTGATCTCCGTTGAACGCATGTGGTCATTCGCAAGATGGCAATCACTGCCACTTCTCTTTTTATTTTATTATTTGGGTATATATAATGCGCCTACACAGGCAAATGGTGTTTCAATGCACATCAAGACGAGGGGTTGGGGGGGTTAAAGGAGAGAAAACAAAAACAATAACGTTTGTACTAGGTCTTGAGACATCAGAATCATGCAAGTTCCATAACAAGAATGCAAGGGAAGGGGGGAGAAGGTTATGAGGGGAACAGGGACAAAGACACAATAACGGTCCTACTACGTCGTAAGACAATTCAGAGCGTGCAAGTGCAGTAACAGAAATTAGGGCAGAGGGGGAGGAGGGGAAGTGAAACTAAGGGATGAACAGGGAAGAAGACAAACAGTAACATTCCTACTAGGTCGTGAGACAATTCGGATTGTGCAAGTGTAGTAACAGAAATTAGGGGCGAGGTGGAGGAGGGGACGTATTGGTTGGGGATAAACAGGGAAGAAGATAACAATAGCCTTCCTACTAGGTTGTCAGACAATTTGGAGCAAGCAAGTGCAGTAACAGAAATGAGGGGTGAGGAGGAGGAGGAGAAGTGCAGGACAGGGAGGAAAGGGTAATGCTCAGGCGGGAGGGAGAAGAGTGTACATTAAGTGCAAGTGAACAGGATCACTTGCACTTTTGAGGAGGGGGTTGTAGAGGAGAAGCAGACGGAGCCAGTGGCGAGGAGTGATCGCAGAATCCGGCGAGGCTGGAGCAACAGATGCAATGTTGTCCTTCTGGAGGAGCAGGGGAAAACCTGTTTGGATGAGACTCTCAAAGAGCGGGGCCGTCCAGAAACCTTACCAGGTAAAGTGGGAGAGAAGAGGCAAGTAGGAGGGAAGGAGAGTGGGGGGCCAAGGGAGGCCTCAGAGCGGGTGAGGGAGAAGCACAAAGCAACTTCAAAACAACAGCAATGCAACCATCTAGATTCAGGTGTCCAGGATAAAGGAAAAGCCTAGGTTTTTTTCATCTGCAGCCTCCCCCTCCACTCCATTGTTGATCCAGAGTGCAGGTGAGTTGGTGTCCATTTTCCCCCTGTCCCCCGAGCCCCTTGTTTGTAACCTTTCCTGCCTCTTTTCCACTTCATTCTCTTGGCGCTCTTAGCACTGTCTGCCCCTCATCGTCCTGCTTCTTATTGTCCATTTCGCTCCCTGCAGCCCGCACCCCACTGGGTGGGCGGGCTATGACATGACGGGTTGGGTCTGAACGTTGTCTCTTTACATTTGTGGAGTTTGTGCCCTTCCTGCGAGTTCTGCCTCGCCATGTGGATGCTTGGTGGATGTGTCCGGGAGATAGAGTGAATGTCTCTCCTCTGTTGTTCAGACAGGGGGCCTTTCGGCCTCAAGGCTAATTCCTCAAATGACTTGAGTAATTGTGTTGTGCATATGCATGAGAAGCATGTCCTTTGTCACTTCTTCTGACCTGTCACCAAAGTTGCAGTACAGCAATATCTCTCTGAGTTTCAATAGATGGTCATCTATGGACTGTGCTTGAGCCATAGAGTATCACCACGTTCTCTTTATTAACGTAGCCGAGTGCCATTCCTCTTACTTCCTCTTTGTAAATGGTGTCATCTGCCTCTCCCAGTGCATTCAAAAGCATGACTTTTGTGCTGTGAGGGGAAACCACTGTACCTCTCGTAGCATTGGCATATGTCGTAGACAGAGGCAGCCATAGGTTTCAAAAAGGAAGCAGTGGGGTTTCTCCCTGCATGGAATGTAACTGGTGAATGAAGGTCTTGTCCCGCCTCTCATCACCCATTTGTGGTGGTGGATATCTGCAGCTCGTTCTCTCAGTCACTCCTGAGAACAGACGACAGGAGCAGTAGCTATGATTAATGATATTGTATTGTTTGCAGCATTAGAAGGAACTACCTGCTTTGAGGAGCCAGGGCACAGAGTGTCTTGCCATGACGCCTGCTCCTTCCACTATGCATGCTTATCCGTTGTGCATGCATTTGTTGGAGATGGCACTCCCCTATGCCAGTGGCGTCGCTAGGGGAGGTTCTGGGGGGCCAGGCCCCCCCCCATGAAACCCTGTGCCCCCCTTGTGCCCCCTATCTAAGAGGAGCAGTGACCATGTTCTCCCCCTACTTTTGTCTGTGCCCCCCTACTTTTGTCTTTGGCCCCCTCTGTGCCCCTCCTAAATTTCATTCCTGGCGACGCCACTGCCCTATGCTCTTCTGTAGAGGTGCTGCGAACGTTGTAAGGTCACACCACCACACTACCCCAGAAGCATTCAGCTATCAATGTCACGGAAGTCACACAGAAACCAAGGTGCTTGGAGCTCAAACAACCACCACAGAGCCCCATCACCACCTCCAGCCATGTGAAACCATGATCCCCTTGTGGCATACACATCTCCGGATGCCTCAACATTGATAGGAAAATCAAAAGTACGACAGCAGACTCTGCATCTTTAGTGGAGATGGGAAGGTGCTGTGAATGACAAGCTCCCTCAGCAGCAGCCTTCGCCTGGACAAGCATTATATTTTTTAAGCGAATCATTTCTATATGTTTTAGGGTGATTTGTGGTGGGACCTTATTCTGTTCTGTGGTTGCCTGAGAGTAAAAGGCATTGCTTGCTGTAATGACCCTTTGTATATTATGTGGTGGGTGAGTTGGTATGTGGAAATGACAGCATCTAATCTAATCATTTTCACTCATAGAGGTCAACAATCGATTACTTCCGGGGTGGCGCTGTAACATAGCTAAGCCCAGGACCAATCCATCTGGAAGATCCTGGTAGCATCTCCATGTGTGGACTGCGAATGACGCTCATGCTTATTTATACCTTGCGGTTATGTCACAGGAAAGAAACATATTTTCAGTCCTTCAATAACTAAAATAAACAGTCACTTCACACGTATACTTCAGAGCGCGAGCTGACCTTATAATGACATTGTGGAAACATGCACCTTTGTATAATAAACATCGATATGCGTGTAGATTTGTATTACACTTCTTGAAAGCAGACCTGCGTTTTGAAGCATCTTTATTTATAATGAAGCATATAATGTTGTCGACGGGCTAAGGATAAAAGATTTACGAAATGCGTAAAATGTACTTGAGTATTATTCGCCATACTTCAATGGCGTTACAAATACTTAGCTTGACTGGCAATGGTGTCTTGTGGTCTTGCTTGTCTTGGCAATGGAAAGTGAGCTCTTTAATCTTGATTGACACCTCAATGCTCTGTTGGTGTCTTACCTACCAAAGGCTATTTTGACAAGGCGCTGGACTTCATGTTGGGCTTGTTTGAGTTTGCGAAGAATTTGCCCGAGGCTTAAGCTGTGGGCAGCCCAACGGGGAGGCCTTGAAAGAGGCACCCTGGAACGGCAGAGCTGCTGTGCACGATTGTAAAAGCAGAGACAGTGTTTTTGGCAGAGCATTTTGAAGATTAAATCATGTCCATTTAACGTTTCTAATGTATGGTAATTTGTGAATAAAAGGTATATTATGTACATAGTGTTGTAATAATGATATAAACAAAGGGAACACGCATTGGTAATGCCAACAGTCTGGGATGTTGTGTAGGCATGGGAATGGCACTGGCAAGGCACTTCCCTGGTAGTATTAACTGATCATTTAGCAGTGTCTGGCAAAAGTCCAATACATATAGATAGCCAAAACGGTTGGATTTGCCAATGCTTGTTTTGAACAGGAATTAAGTGAAGGGCACAATTAGTGCTCATAAATCGAGTGGAGAAAGGCAGGCCTGGTTAAGGCATTTTTATTATACCAGTAGAGTTTTTACTGATCCAATGAAGGCATTAACTCTCAGAAGACTGCTTTAAAAAAAACACTGGCAGGTACCTCGAGTGCTTGATTAAAGAAAGCTCAAAGAGTTCACATGAGGAGGAGTTTTGGGCGGGGAGGGGCAGGAATTGGTAGGAATGCCCATAGGGATTAGCATGTCCATGGGCACTCAACGTGTGAGCAAATAACTAAAGCAGGGTGCCTGGGGCTACAAAGATTGATGTTGTAAACTTGCTGTGATTTGATATTTGCTAATTTACTTTATATGTAGTGCTAAAATCGCTTATATGATTACATCTTTTAAAACATAAGTATGTCATGGTTAGCATGGACCTAAAGTTTAGCAAATCTGCTTGGTTGTGATCCTTATATTTGTTTGGGGTAGTTTGAAGGGATATATTAGCACCGCATTGTTCAGAAAGGCAGGTAAGGTGGGGTTTGGAAGTTGGGTTCTTATTTCAAAATTGTGGCAGGCCCTGTACTGGAATTGTTGTATATGTGATGGAGCGAATAAGCAAACATCATGGTTCTGATTCACAGAGCGTTTTCCTATAGGATTACGCCATTGTAAATCGCTTCTGTGAATCAGGCCCTATACATGTGCATATGTGCATAGAAAGTTTGGGATTACCGATGAAAGGGAGGGAGACTGCGGATAGAAATACCCCAATTGGCTTGTAAATTGAGATGCTCATGGATTGATATCCCAGGGCTTTTCCATCTGAAACTAGATGGCGTAAATATCATGTTACAAGAGGATCATGCTCTGGATTCTTTAGGGCAGTCATTTGCATGGAGACGGGGAGCATATAGATACCGTATTAATTACGCCACACATTCATACTGGGTATTAATTCTAATGTATAAGTAATTGCAGTTCACACTTTGATCATCTGTTGCGGATTCTGAAGAGAGATATTTGATACTATGGGGGTAATTCGGGGGCAGATGTGGTATAATTGCATAAATATTGTCCAAATTTGGATGATCCAATATTCTATGGTCACATTTTACAGTTAAATGATAGAATGTCTGAGACATCGATAGTATAGGGTGGAAATGTAAATACAATTTTGGATGTGGGTTTATATTTATAGTGCATTTGATTGCATTGCATCTTTTCACACTGTTCCAATAACCATTAAAACATTTTAAAATACACATTACATTAAAAATACACAATAACATTAATTATAACCAAGAATCCAGTACACAGAAAGCCATACAAATATATTACAATATAAAATACAACATCATTTTCTCAACTGATCTTCCCTTAAAGTAACTTTTCTAACAGCTATTTCCCAAACATGCATGGCGGCCGCTGACAGGAGGAGGGATTCGGCCCCAAACAAACAGCTCCAGAATTGCTTAGGGGAATGTCTCTTAAATTTAGCATATGCACGATCGTAAAAAGGCTTTCTAGCTCTTTGCATTGCGTTAAGATATGTTGGGCAGATTCAATGTTTTTCCCACATAATCTGCATAGCCTACTGACATATGGAATCCCAACCCAAGCTCCTGTGTTTTCCAAAACAAGAATTGTCTGCAACCTTATCGACAGAATAGACTTAGTCAAGGTCAGATGCCGCTCTTTTATTAGGTAGGATATAGGGCTACCCAAAACAAAAGCCTGAAAGGAATATTACATGAATTTCCTTAGGGTTTTAAGATGGCTTAATGCCTGTTCAGCATCAAAGGCCCTCACTTTAGCTTGGATCCTTGCCAAATTAAATCCCAACCAGGAATCCGGTATTTAAGTTACACCAATCGCCACCAGTTATTGCATAACCCCTGCTTTCAGATTAACAAACCATACACTCTTTGTGTATCTGTTAACAATCTGGCGCGTAAGTGCAAGTAGGGAAACAGGCCCCCCTAGGTTAAATTTTATCCTGGCTCCGAAATTACAAGTGGCCAGTGACCAGGACATAAAAAGAGAAGGAAGGCCTGGATTTGGATCGGCCTTCCACAGGTCTCAGACAACTATTGTGGGCAGCTTTAACAATCCGGGAGGGATTGGAAGAAAATTGGGCTGGTGGACCTCTTGAAAAAATTACTCCCTGGAGTCCAAGAGTGTGCATTCTACTGTGCAGTGTATGCTATGATGTTCTGAATAGATCTATGGCTGGTTTGGTGAATTTTATTAGGTCAAATTGTGGCTTGTGATATACTTTCTGTGTCCTCGTTTGAACCACTCTTCGTTTATATTAACTTGTATTTAGGCACCGATTTTCATCCACAACCTATGTGGCGGTTTAAACCAGCAGCACTATTAGATTTTGCTTTTGAGATGACTATTCTCGGGAGCATAGCTTGGGAGCAACGCGCTCGCCTTGGTATCAAGACAACACGGAGCAACACATGTTTGATCCCCGGGTCCATGCTTAGAAACCTCTCAGTATTAAGCGCATTATAAATAACCAATTACAATTACAATTATTTGGGTTCATAACAAGCTATTTATACATACGAAGGTGGGATCTGTTTAATAATGTATAATTTGGCACTGTATGGGAGGCATTTAAATATTATATCAGGGGTGTTCACATTTCCACAGGGTTTCGTATACTCCAAGTGATTCAGAGAGAAAAGAAAGCATCAGAATGTAAGCTGAAATCATTGGAAAATGTGTATGCAGTATCTCAGACTACACCTATTTTAAGTGATATTAAAAAGGAACTTCATAAATGTAGGTCAGCTCAGCTAGGTCAGTTCAATATTTTGCTGCTCTGACTATGTCGCCCATATATGCCGAGGAAGACATGCAGGGAAAGATGATGGCTAGATTAGGAGCTGAGGGAAAGTGTAATTGAGGGAATTGTAGTCATCAGGGACAGTAATGGAGAACTGCGATTTCTAAAACACTAGATACATTTTTATGTTATTATTTCAGAAGTAGTTATAATTCACCCTTTCTGGCAAAAGACTAGATGAGCCCTTAGAGGAGCTCTTGGTAGCAATTGACATATTACCAACAGGCAGCAGTACCGCGTTCTGATGGGTTAGTCCCTTGGTTTTCTAAAAATTACATGAACATACGAGGCCCATATAAATTGATGCAGGAATCGTTGGTGATGGGGTTGCTCCCTTCATCCTTGCGTGAGGCAGTTATCATGGTGCTTCTTAAGCCCAGAAAGCTGTCTGATGAGTGTGGTTCCAAAAGACTGGTGTCATTAATGAATGTGGATATCAAGATTTGCGGATGGGCTTAGCTACAAGACTACAATCAATGATGCCCTTCATTGTTCATCCACATCAGTCTGGCTTCATTTTCGGTTGTTTGTCATCTCTTAATATGAGGTAACTTTTTAATATCATGACAACTATTTAAATGTGTAGGAGTGAGGTTGCTGCTGAAAAGGCCTTTGATTTGGTTTCGTAGTGTTTTCTATTTGACATTATGGAAGAATAGCAAAAAGGAAGGTAAATAATGCTTTGTTGGAGACATTGTCACTTGAGAGGGGTACAAGGCAGGGTTGCTCGCTTCCTGACACCACTCTTGTTTGCAATTGTGATTGATCCCCTAGCGAATGTAACTAGGCATAGGCACTCTTGGACACTGGCGGAATTTCCCCTACAATTAAATGCTGATTATGTTTTGCTTTACCTAATGAATCGAGAAATTAATCTCAGACCTGCCATCAGGGATGTGACTATGTCTGATACATACTCTGGCTCGGATATTAATTGGACACAATAGTAACTATTCCCTTTACGAATCAAACTAGGCCTCCGGCAGATTGTTTTGGGTTTTATTGGCCAAAGGATTCTATTAAATATCTTGCCATTATAGTATCCCTTACAGTCTCCCAGTTGTATGCAGATGATTTTGGTGAATATTAAGATATAAAGGAAATTGCAATGTTGAGCACTTTCAAAATATTCGAAATGTAGCCAGGATGGATGCTTTATATGGAACTGCAGCAGATAGCATCAATGTTCATTTGGGTGTTGTGTCTCATAAGAATGAACGCCATACATAAAGATGGGAATTGCAAGATTATTTGGTTTCTTAGATAGATTTTTTGTATCATATTGGTGTGGGGAAGAGTCATCTTATCCACATGTGAAAATTGCAAAAACAGCGTCAATGTCTTTAAATGTCTTTAAATATTAGTACTGTTAACATTTGCAGCACATATGAGAATGATTGTGGGTGTAACCCTGTGAAACACTTCTCTTTTAGCATGGAAGAAAATGTTGGGAATATTGGGGGTCCTAGCTGCATATGATAAGGATGCACCAATTTGGGCCAATCCAGATATTCTGCCTACAATGAATAAAACACTTTGAAAGATGTGGGAGCAGGCAGGCAGGCTTAAATGTATTATGAGATGCATTTCCCAATGGCATGCATTTTTAGGAGGGGGAAGCCTGGGGACATTACAATATCTGAACATGAAATCTGCCTTACGATCAAAGTGGTTGCATTTTCCACAAGGTCGCCCATTTCTGCAATATACCATTCATTCACAGGGCTGTAGGCAGTTTACATAGATGCTATATAATCTGACACTTTCTAGCTCATTTCCAAGGTTAACCAGAATGTTTGATGTAGGACCTCAGATTTGGGCCATACATTTTCTGAGAAGCAATGGAATAGAATTTGTCAGCTCACCAAACAAGTTTCATTCAATTTGTAAATCAGTCTGATTAAATCTAAGGTACTCTATCAGCTGCATTATACCCGGGCAAGACTCAAGTTGCTCGATTCTGAATTGAATGGTTTCTGTCTAAGATGTGGCATGGAGGATGGAGCTTATTATCATATGATAGGGGAATGCCCAAAATTGCATACATTCGGTCGAACATCTGTCTCTAAATTACTATGTACATGTTTGAACTGTAGTTTCATAATAGCTAAAGATGCATTCTATTATGCTGGAGAACTCCAAATGTGAAACACTGGTTAAGGGATCTTACCTGGGCTAACAATTTGGAGGAACTATATAGAACACTCCTACCATTGGCTGACCAACCAGTGGATGTTTGGTACTTCTTTGTACTTAGTTAGCTGCTTGTGCAATTAGTGAAGATGTTGATTTCTTCTGTGAACTTTGCAACTTAAGTGGTCATTTATCTGATGTATAGGTTTACATCAATATAGATATATATATATATATATATATATATATATATATATATATATATATATATATATATATATAGATAATATTGTAAAATGTTTGCCTGCATACAGTTCAATTTCAATGTCATTAGTGCCTGGTGCTGAAATAAATAATTTTAACATGGTTTTGTGGACCTCAAATAAAAAGAAAAAGGAAAAACATCAAGTAACACCCCAAAATAAATCAAAATGGTACTTCAGGACTGAAATTAAAATTCCGATCATGCATCCATTTGGATCATTTTGGACTGGAACACCAAGGGTATTGTAAGTAGAATTTGGTAATTTGACTGCGAAATACTAAAGAATCTAGAGTTTTGCCCATGTGCCTGAGGCAAATTGGACCAATTTAAGGAGGTTAACTTAGGCTCTGCAGCTAGTCTCGCAGTATGGGATGCTATGAAGGCTTTTTTTGCAGAGGTTACCCCTCAATCTTGAAAGGCCAAAACAGATAAGGAGAACGTTTTGAAGGAATTACAATGGGAACATACAAGGATACTCCAGACTAACAGGGACTCCATACGCATCCAGCAAGCAGTGACTTTGGCTAGTGAAGCTACATCGCCCTTCTATGAAGAGATGGTCTCTAGGCAGGACTTATAGGGGCCAAAAGGTACTGGCAAGCGAAGGAGTAAGTAAGAAGTAAGCTGAATGGATAAAGGACTTAGATGATACCAGACATGTTCACTGTATTAATAAGCTGGAGGGTCACTTATGACCCTGGAGAATGTATGGGTCATAAGTAACCCTCTGTATTTGCTAATTATTATGACACCTTACATTTACTGGAAATTATGGTAGATGATGGCGATATTCAAAGGTATCTTGAATTGCTTAATATCCTGTCACTATCTTAAAAGCAGGCCGATTCATCAGCTGAACTGATTGTCATAGCAGGGCTCCAGTTATCTATCCATCTGTTACTAGGTGGGAAGGTGACAAGTCCTGATAGAATTCCTGTAGAAGTATGTGGAATTTTAAAGGCCTGCATTAATTGGAGTGATGGAGATGATTTGGGAGCAATGCACGGTCCCTGCATCATGAAGTGTGTCAACCATAGTTACATTTCAAAGGCAGGGAAATATTTAAGTGCTTTGCACTCATACTGTTCAATCTTCCTACTTAACTTACCTTATAAACTATGCTCAAAAGCTGTGGCACCTCGATAAATGAAATTGATTGAGAACATTGCCCAGGATGATCTTCATGGTTTCATGCCTGATAAAAGAATGACTGAGTTTTCAAATTTGCACCAGCTTTTGAACGACATTGCCATCCAGGGAGGGACATGGTGCCTTCAACTATCTTGTACATTTATAAATGCAGAAAAAGCTTTTCATTGAGTGAGCTGCGGCTTTCTCCAGGCAGTAATGGTACTTGTAGTTTACTGGGGTGTTTTATAAATAAGATTAAGGCTTGCAAACAAGATTTGTGCTCAGTGGTAACATAGGGTAATCAGGACTTCAGAACCTTCAAAATATATAAGGAAACGTGACAGGGTTTCCTCCTCTTTCCGATGCTTTTTGTGATGTTTATAAAACCCCTTGCACAGTGCTCGAGGAAGAACAATATTTAAACCTTACCAATGGAGAATTGAGTGGAAACTAAGTTGGGCATGGATGCAGATCATTTTGGTTGTTTCAACTTTAGACCCTACTTAGTCTATCACAAAGATGTATCAGTGTTACCAGCACATTAGCCTAGTGTCGGGTTGCCTGGTTAACATTAACAAATGCCAGTCAATGATCTGGAGCTGTCTTGAGTATACCGATCTCCAATTGACAAGAGTGAAAACACTGGGACTAATATTAATCACGGATCCAACTGTGATTGAAAGGGAACAGAAAGAGCAGATTAGTAAAGAAGTCATGGCTCTCATGCAGCAAGGAATGTTCCTGTTAATGTTGTTGGGGTGTCATGTTGGTGCAGTTCTATTTACTCTTGATATTGTTTTGCATACTTCATGCTTTATATATTTCTATTATGCCCAACTGGCTTACTCATATTAACCATAAGATTGCTTTATTTATTTGTGGTGGGTTGTGCTACCAATACAGTCGGAAACAGTTGTGCTAGGATTGGGAGGCGGGCCAATCCCTGCCAGATTTGCAAAATGGGGGCACCACCGATCAAGTACAATGAACATTTTGCCATCTGAATTTGGATGGCTAGATACATTCACATTTAATTATGTGTTTATAATAAGTCAGGCTGAAGTACCTACAAGATATAGTTTGCAATGGGCATGACATTAGGAGATTTGAAATTCCCAAAACGCATGCTTTAACACATCTTTGGGGTTATTCGGTGCTGCCAGATATATTTAAATATTTTCTGTAGTAATATGCAGTATCTCAGACTGCTTTCAGGTCAATTGGTAGCTGAATGCTTGCCTATCCCATGTTGAGTTGGTAGGTCAATTTGGTTTACATTGGACATACTTTTTAAATATCTTATGTTAAGGCCCTTTCCCATAACAAGTCTTCCATTACTTAAGATAAACCCAGCAATGGAGCTATTCTTTATGCAGTTGGAGGTAAAGGGTATAATTTCACCATATTATCAATTATACAATGATAAATCATTAGAAGGGGTTATGATAAAAAATAAAGTGGCCTCCCTACACAGTAGAGGAGGATCTTTTTTTTTTATTTTTTTTTTTTATTTGATTGGCTGATTAAATCAACCTTTCAAAAGAAAACTTTTTTATTACAATACATTTCTTAACATGTAACAAATACAAAAAGGAGGATCTGAAAGTTCTGTTTGAACAAAGTTTAAGAATGGCTTTAGCCTGGTTAAACAAAGGCATTATTTACATTCACCCTTTATGCCCGATTAACAGGTTTTGATTTTATATGAAAGAGCGATTTGGGTTAAAAGAGACCCTGCCCTCAAGCCCTACCAGGTGTTAAGGGACCGTAAAACTAGTCAAATACCCTTGCTGCACTTTGTCTTTTAGATGGGTCTTCAGAGCCCATGACTCCCAATAGGGCCCTCAGGTGAGATCTATAAAGTTTACTTATAGTATGTTTTCTTCTAATTAGACAATCTGAAAGTGTAGAATCCAGACTCTAACACCAGAAATAGCTTTCTTTGCATGATTCCCTCAGTTCTTCTCTCTTTTTCCAGCTCTCTAGACAGTCAGCAAGCTTGAAATGTAGGCTCTAACTGCCATTTACAACTGGGCGGGAGGAGCCAGCCAATTAGGTGGCTAGGAACGCAGGCTTGAACCGGCAGTTCAAGCCTGCGTTCCAAGCCGCCTGATGGCCAGCTCGCCCCGCCACCATCTTACCCCCATCCCGGTCTCCTTTTTTAAATTTTTAATCCCCCCTCCAACCCTCAATGTACCTTATTGTGGCTGAAGCAGCACTCGCCGCTGCAGCCGCACGTTTCTCTCTGCACAGAACGGCCACCATGGAAAGGGAAGAGGGACTCCGTACGGAGCCCCGCATTCTCTTTACATGGTGGCTTTGTTGGTAAAGGATTTTCCTTCGTGCAACGGGACGCCACATGCGTCCCGTTGTAGGAACAATTTCAATCTGCAATCCATCAGAATTGAATCCATAATCCAGTGGTTTGACATAATTTACACAATCTGTGTTATCCAGACAATTTCCAGCTATGCTTTAATTCCGTCAAAGGATTGGAAATATATGTGTATTGCAAACACCCCCTTTTTAAGCTGGTTTGAACCCCTAAGGTTAAGTGCATAATTGAATATAATATACATTTGCCTCCAAAAATTAGTTTATTTTGAAATTTTAAAGAAAATCTATATTTTATGTACACTATCAGAATAAAACTGAATGATGAACTGGGAAGGCTTTCTAGAGAAGAAATTATTAACTGGAGCATATTTCTTCTGGCTAAATGTGCATAACTTATTTTGTGATCCTCTACCATATAGATTTTAACTGTACCTATATTTGGTTAAGAAGCAAGGGTTTTGCACAAATCTGTCTCTAATTGTTCATTTATGGAGGATTAACTTCTTACCAATTATCAAGGAAATAAAGGTAATTTTTGGAGCAACCCCCAAATGTTTCTATTTTCTGCAGAAAGACACACAAATACATACACACATAAATATGCTCCCAAGGGTGGAAGGCTCACAATATCTCTGATTATAGGCACAAAACATGTGCAATCTAATGTAATGTGGTCTTCTATAGGGACACATCTGGCATTTTGGAGGCATCTTAACACGAAGTTCTGTAACAGAGGTCGGCAAGGGTTTATAGTGGAAGGAGAGGAAGAGGCATTGTGTGAAACATGGTGGGTTGTGATTGCAGATCGGAAGAATCCATTTTCAATGTCCATCTGTTTTTAGGTGAGTTGTGGTGATGGCCCTTAGGGTATGCACGCTGTTGTCTACTAAAGAGGTTCGCCCCTTAGGTGAGCATAGGCAAGAGGACCCTATGTGGTGAGTTATTAGGAGAGATATAACGTTTGCATGTTATTGGGGCTAGATGGGTGGGGAGTACTAGCAGGTATTACACTGCAATGTGTGTTGGGTAGTTGTTGTGTGTGTAACAAAAGGTGGAAAGAGGAATTGTGAGCAGATTAGTATGGGGTTTACTAGTGGTTATCTTTAGGTTCAGTCGATCCGTAATTATTGACAGTGGGTGGTTCACCTGAGCTAGACGAATGTCCTGTTGTCCCTAGTCCATTACTCCATTTTTATGGGCAAGTGCACATGTATGATCAGTGTGTGTTGGTGCCAAAGTCTTGAATTAAGGCTTTTGCCAGGCCTGAGGTTCCTGGACACCGGTTGGGTACAGACGCTTTGCAGTTGTCAAGTAAGGCGTTGGCCTAGAGTTTGTGAGATGCTGTTGTTCTCCTTTGCCCAATGTGGAGGGAACATTGATGAGTTCAATCCAAGTGGGTTGAGTCTATATTTGGGAGGGAACATATCAGGGCAACTTCTTTTCATGGGGCCTAGTGAATAACAATGTTTTTTAGAGTGATGTTTGCCAAGGTTTTGTGTAAAAAATATAATTTATTATAACACCACTTCAGCACACCTGCAACAAAAAAAACGGGGACTGCAGGAGTGTCCCCCGCAACCCCGGCTCACTATACTTTACAGTATAGTGAGCAGGGGTTGCGGGGGAAACCCATGCAGCCCCCGTAATATGTAAGTGTGTTCTCATGAGAATGGTGCAAACTTTTGGTAGTTCGTACCTTTCTCATGCAAACTTTCGGGCCATTGCAAAATCAGCCATGGTCGGATCAATTAGAATCCGTTTCACGACCCCTTTTTAAAGGTAGGTACCAAAATCGTTGACAGCCCGAAGTCTGGTAACCCTTTACCCACCAGAACCTTCTCAAAGATTTTTAATAGTAGGTCAGCCCAAAAGCAGGGGTCCCCCTTCAGAACCATAACAGATAGCCCATCGGGCCAGGAGCCCTGGTGGTATAACTACTACTAATAAGACCCATAAGATCTTCCTGATGATACCCAGGTACCTGGGCTTGTGACTGAGAGAGCCCACAGGAAACCCATTTACACCAGGGCCCCCCATGTATCAGACTGTAATGTGCCATCCATTTAGAAGCCATAATAGGGGTTACCTGAGTCTTAAGTTGAGAGTCAAAATTAATAACACTCCAAAAAGAACGAGAATCCTTCGTTGATAATATACTAAATGCCTAATTCGCAGAAGTGTTTTATAATGGCGCAATCCCATTGGAAAATGCTCTGTGAATCAGGCCCTAAGTATCCTCTGAGCATCCTTCAACAACTGAGTGTCCCTGTATGTTTGTAGCCAACTTCCACAGGCAAATCTAAGCCGTCTGCACTCAGTTATATCAATATCAGAGGTATGATGCAAAGTTCGGTGGAGGTCTTTTTTCCTACACTGGATCACAGGATTGTAGACATGTCTATGGACCACCAATGTTTTCCAGAGAGGCTGCATTTGCTTAAAGACTATGTCTAGTAAGACCACGTATAGCACTTTCCTTAAAGGACATACAAGTCGATATTGCCCAACAATCCCACCAAGGCATTAATAATGGACCTAATGTTAGGGCACTCCATGCCAGGCGATTGCCACCGGAGCTTACTTGTTACCCCTATCCTGTATTCTCCAAGTCAAATAGAGAGGCAAGGTGTCCCTCATGATAGCAGGCTTTATATAAGAGACAAAACATGTAAATCTCTAATGAGAGACAAAGAAATAATCTAGAACATTCCGCTGCATGTCTCTTTATTAAGTATGGTGTGGAGTTTCAGCTCGTGTCCTGGAACGTTTCTGTTTACGATACCCAAATCCCAAACATCCATCAAGATGAGAATGCCACCCCTCTCATTCACATGGCTTTGTTAGCCTTATATAAGAAGTTGCCAATCAAACCGTCAATACACAAAGCGTTCAGGTCCACACATAAAATAGTAGAATTTGAATACCTAAGTGCCTGCCAACTGGACAGAATCTCTTCTACTGCACTCAAAAGTTCTTTCCTGTTGATGTATGGGTAAGGTCCAGATAACTCGAACCATCCCACTTCAAATCCATTACCTGTATATAAGCATTTGGTTGGGAGAATACAGAAGGAACTGCTGAGATATCCATCATTATTCCACATAGCAGGCCAGAGGCAGGACGGCCCTTTTCTCATTAGTAGGCAGGATTTATAAGAAGGGTAAAACCATCTAATATTGGTGGTTACTGGAGCCATGTTTCCTAAAAACATAACATATCAACCCCATCAGTCACACTAATACCGATGAAGTGCTATCTCTATTTATGAAGGCTAACCCCCCTTGTGCCCCATCAGACCCTCATAGTCCTCAGGTAGTTAAGAATATTGCCCCTATAGTGGCCTCTCACCTTGCTTTACTATTCAACCTGTCCTTTGACTCTGCTTGCTTTCCCTCTATTTTTAAAACAGCCATGGTCATCACTCTCCTAAAAAAGCAAGGGACTGACCCAAACCTACCAGCTAACTCTCCTTCCACACTACTCTAAAGTGCTCAAAAGGGTTGGGTTCAACCGTCTTACCAATTTCTTAGACATCCACAACCTTTGAGACCCCCTACAAGCAGCTTTCCGCGGCTGTCGCTCCAAGGAAACTGCTCTCATGAATGTGTCCAACTTCATCGCCTCTTCTAAGCACTCAAACTGATCCTCTACCCTAGTTCTCTTTGACCTGCCTGCTGCCTATGACACTGTGAATCACTCTGATCTACTTAATACTCTTTTTCTTCTTGGGATTCGTGATAAAGCTCTTGCCTGGATTGAATTGTACCTTGCACCTCGCCAATTCTCTATCTCCTGGAGCAACAACGCCCTTCAACTCACTCCTCTAACTGTTGGTGTTCTACAAGGCTCGGTCTTGGGTCTGCTTTACACTTCTGATCTTGGGGCACCCTCCTTTGGGTTCTCGTACCAACTCCTTGCGGACGACACCCAAATCTTCTTCTCTTTTCCTGAAACCTCCTCTGATCTCTCTATCAAAATGTCCAACTGTCTCTCTGCCATTAAATATTGGATGGCTTCACACTCTATGATGTTAAACTCTACCAAAGCAGAGTTATTATTCTTGCCCAATCTCTTCCTCTGCCTATACAGTTCCCACCGGACACTCTCCCCTACTCTTCTTCAGCTAGTAACCTCTGCATCATCTATGATCCTTCTCACACATTCTCTACTTTCATCTCCAAAACTAAAACAGAAGCTTGTCTCAACCTCCTAAATATTAGGAAAATCAGGCACCTCCTTCCTTTCAACAGTGCCAATCATCTCTTAACCACTCATGTCTTCTCTAAAATGGACTACTGTGCCAGCATCCTCTGTGGTCTCCTCAACTTTCTGTCCTCTCGACAAGCTCATTTTATTTGCTACCAGGACTCTCTTTGAACTCCCTCACTTCACATATATATCCTTGTACAGTAACCAGGCTGGATGGCTGATGATACAAAACAGGGCCAGATCTAAATCTCTTTTCCAGGTTCACAAATCTATCCACGGTAAGGCACCACTGTATCTATCCTCCTCTATCCAAATCTATAAGCCTTCTCTTAATCTCTGCTCTGCCTCCTCGACTACCTTTGTGGCTTCTCACCCTCCCAGTGCTGCCTCTCGCTTCCGCTCTTTCTCTCTTCTTGCTCCACTTGCATGGAATTCTCTTCCCCCGGACATCCAACAAACAGTCCAAACAGATTTGTTTAAAACCAAACTAAAAGCCTACCTCCTCGCCTCTGAGTTACCCTCTTAGCCTACCTCTCATCTGCCTGCTAGCTAACATTTTTCCCTCGCCTCTAACCTGCCTCTGTCTTTCACTTCCTCTGCCTCCATTCTAGCACTCCACCCATCATGGTCATGTCTCGAGCACAGCTGGCTGTACAGCCTACGTGCACTTAAAAATATCCAATGTTGGCTGTCCTTAATATATGTATGTTCACTTATGTATGTGACCGTTCCATTCACCCTCCTCCACAACCTGGTCAGAATGTCTCTCAAACCCACCCCACTGTAAGAAGTTCACTGCTTCCCGTCAAATCTGATTTCTTATCTATTGTAAGTTCTTTTGTGATCAAAATAGGATTGTTCCTCCTGTATATATAAATATCTGCATGGCCATGTGCTGGGGTCCAGGAGTTACTGTGATGTAATGGTGAAATTTACTGTGACATAAATGTTTTGATCAAAGAGCCCAAATGCTACAAAATGTGTGCCGGTATTACAGTCTCCAGCGGGGTGACTGCCGGAATTACCAGCCAATCACGAGTCCTAAGGCACGCGCACCGCCACCTGCTAGAAATTCTATCCCTAAAAAAGTTTTAGCAACTCCCGTCCCCTGCACACTATCTATTATCTGTAGAGCAGATCAGTAATTTGATGAGGTAATCAAGAATTCATATAAATAGTTTGAAACTATTTTTTAACTATCATTCAATTTGTAGGATAGTGTAAAGAATTACCCATCTCACAATTTTTTAAAACAAAACAATCATAGTAATTTATTGTACAATGTTAGGCCCAACACGTTTCGAGTTTACACTCTTCTTCAGGGGCAATATCACAATTCCACAAATTTCTAGAAAAAAATAGAAAAAGTACATCTTATCGTGTTTTTGTACTTCCATGTGTACAAAGCGTCATTTTGCTTCTATCATTTTGCAGATAACAATAGATATATTTCATTTGAAATAAACACACACCTTTGATAATTTGTACATCATTGATGAACTAAGTCGGCTAATGCTAAAAAGTGGTCATACACATACTTGTCACAATCAAGGCTAGAGGAGGAGTCTGCCGAGTCAAATGTAAAGTAATTCTAAAAGTAAAGATATTGGTTGTGAGCAATAGAAAGAAAGACTAAGTAGTGACCAAGATGAAGGTATCACTTACCACTAAAGGTGAATGTATAGAATAAGCAAAATATCTGATGATTCAAATCAATGTGATTTCTGGGAATACCAGTTGAATCAATTGTAGAAATCCGTACTATAAGCAAGAAAGATACCGCGAGTAAATAAATAATAAAATGGTACAGTATAGAGTTATCTATAAGAATAAGTCTGTCTACACTTACATAGAATCCCATTAGTGTCACACAGGACATCTGTCAGGAAAGGAAATCAGTTTTCTAAAGTAAATATCATAAACCAATCCAGAAAGCCACTATCAAGCGATCAACTGAAAATAAAGTAAGAGAGAAAAAAAAAGGAAAATAGCGTAAGCTTAAATTATCTTAGAAGAGACAAGCGGTATGGAAAAAAGAGCCATCATATACCCTAATACTTACATCTTTCAAAGAGAAGATCGGCAAAGGAACCATGGTGGACCACATCCTGCCAATGGAGGATGTGGTTTACTCATGGTGTTCCTTCTTAAATACCTAAGTAATTGATGACGCGTAGAAGTGCATGCGCGGCAGCACAGTGCTGCACAGGCATGCGTCCGACGCTCGGATGAGACGGCAACCATTAATGATCAGCGTCATAAGTCTGACGACACACCTGTGCATGCGCGATGGCGTCAGGATAAAATAAACAAATGACATCATTCTGCGCGTGCGTGGAATGGTTCACAGCGTGCAAATGAAATTTTGGTTCCTGTATTGCTTAAGGCCAGAAAAACATTTTTATGAAGGAAAGATAAGTCTTTTTCCACAATTTACCAACATGATAGACATGGAATAAGGGGATATTAAATAACAAATACACAGCGGATTATGCAGTGGTACAGCGAAAAGCATTAAACCAACAAATTGGAAGCAGTGAAAGCGTCTGTCAGTCCTAAACATTAGAGCCTGTCAGTCCTAAACATTATAGCCTGTCAGTCCTAATTTTGTCCTGTCCCCATAGGGATGCACAATGATTTTACACAGGATTTATATAGATAAAAAGAAAAGAAGGGTAACCAGATATACATATGGTCTGGTTGGACACCCAATTTGACATTTTTGAAAAAATTGCAGGCAAAAGGCATTAAAAACAACCCTCATATTGGTGCTTGAATATTTCTAAAAAGACAAAAAATATGTGGACCCATATTTAAAAGCTTAAACCATTGTTTAAACAATCCATCAACGCCCATAATCTGATGCAATGAAGTACTTAATAGGTAGTAACAACAATTCCCAAGTGTGTTAAAGAACATTAAATCCAAGTATTTAAAAGACTTAGTAACTACAAGGAATTAATGATTTAGATTCATAATTCATAAGTAGGGGCCCAGGTAGTAGTCCTCGTTCATAACAAGGGGCGTACGTGAATCAAGACAGTGAATCCAAAAGAGTTCTCTCTGGGATAACAGTTTCTGTAGGACATTTCCTCTAGGGAGGGTATGTATAACCTCAAGTATTAGCATTCTCATTTGTGCCACTGTATGTTGATGATCTCTAAAGTGTCTGTACACTGGTGATTTAATATTTTTAGTACGAATGTTTGATTTGTGCTCTATCCATCTTAGCTTTTCTGGTAGATTTTCCAACATAATATTTTCTGCATTGGACAGCTCGGAGCATAAATCACATTTTTAGAATCGCAAGTTGCGTATTGTCTCAGTGGTATTTTCTTACCAGTGTTACCATGTTGAATATGATCTCCTTTTATCACATTAGAGCAGTGTTGGCAATTGAGGCATGGTAAGTACCATTTTTTATGAGTATAGCTTTGTCAATAAGGTCCGCTGGGAAGCATCTGTCTTTAAATCTGGATTTCATGATGGTGTATTCCTCCTGTAGTTTGTCCACTTCTGAAGTGATTCTTTTGACTCTGAGGAGTTGGCTGTAGGGTACATTTTCTTTTAAATGCTTTGGATGGAAGCTTTGAAAATGCAGGGTGCTATTCACATCTGTTGGTTTCCTGTAGATCTGCATCTTAAGGCCCACATTGGTGATCTCAATTGTAACATCAAGAAAATTCACCGATGGTTTACCAATGTCCATTTTAAACTTGATTCTGTCGTTGCATTTGTTAAGATGTTCCCAAAATAGCAAAACTTCTGATTCCGTACCTTTCCATATACCAAACACGTCATCAATGTATCTATACCAACTTTTGATTTTGTCTTTCCAAATCGGATTATCTAGAACATGGGTGCATTCAAAAAATACATGAATATATTAGCATAAGAGGGTGCCACTGATGACCCCATGGAGGTACCTGAGGTTTGCAGAAAAAAATGTCTGTTGAATCTAAAGTAGTTGTTAAAAAGGATAATGTTTATGAGTTCTATTGCAAAAACTTTGTGGATATTGACTTCTCCATGTTTTAATATGAACCACTCCAGAGCATCAATTCTTTGTTTGTGTGGGATTGAAGTATATAAACTACTTACATCCATTGTAAACAGTAGTAAATTAGGTTAATCAATGTTCAGTTTTTTGATATTCTGTAAAAAATTAGTAGTGTCCTTCAAGTAAGTTTCTGTTTTTTGAATCAAGGATTGAAGTGCTGTGTCCAGGTATACAACCAGGGGATGGAAAATGCTTTCTGTTCCTGCGACGATAGGCCTCAGTGGTGGGTCCGTTCTGCTCTTATTAATTTTGGAAGGCCATAAAATACCGGGGTCACCGGGTTTTTGTTGATCAAGAAGTTGCTTGTGTTTTCTGATATCCAGTCCAAGTTTTCTGCTTTGTCAATAGTTTTTTTGATGATTTTTTTGATTTTGCTGATGGGATCATGATCCAATTTGAGATAGGTGTCCTGATCTGATAGTAATTTCAGGCAACCTGCATTATAAAATGAAGTGTCCATAATTACCAAAGCCCCACCTTTGTCAGCCTTTTTAATATTAATGCTATTATCCTCAGCTAGATCTTTGATGATCCTAAGCTTGTGTTTCTTGATGCTTTGCTTGTTTGAGGCGATGTATTTGAGGCATTGTAGAGCTCTAGTTGTCTTGGTTTTGAATAAGTTTACTAGAGGGTGATTAATTTGCAGATAAAAGTGGCTTTTGTTTTTCATTTACAGATACAGACATTTTTCTCAATGCCTAACAAGCAAAACTTCAAGGAACACCAGTTTAGGATCATCAAAGGTCTAGCTGAGGATAATAGCATTACTCGGCTTCACATGTGAACTGGACATTCAGGGAATGGAACTGCTTCCAGTTCCTGTAGACCTCCCCTGAGGCGTAGGGGGGCCTCAGCCCGACAGGCTTGCAGTCCAATTTTGCCACCACATTGGCCATGCCCCCGCATTTGCATAGAAGTGGGCATTGGTGGCATTAAGCTGTGCCCGAGTGATGGGGGGGGGGGTCTCCAGCACCTGCACCAGCACTCTGGAAAAGGCAGGCTGCAAAATTTCATGCAGCAGGGCCCACAGAGTGTTGAAAGGCGCCACTGGCCAGAAGGTGCAGGACCAACACCAGCTTTATCAGCGGTGGTATGGCTGACCTGATGCCAATCCTGCTCCCAATATCCACCTGAATATGGGTCAGGAGGTCAGGTATGGTCTCCCTGTTTAGACAGGACATGGTTAGTATCTGGCATCAGTGAGAGCCAAGTGTGTGGCCCGTGTGCGAGGGATCACTGAATGCATCTGCCTCACCACCTACATCCCCATCATCTTCATCATCCTCCTCCTCCTTCTCTCCCTGGCCTCTTGTTGCCTCTGCTAGTACTCCAGCCCCTGCAGCTATAGATTGGCATGCAGTTCATCCAGCGCCATGTTTACAGCAATGACTGGTAGCATGGTTGCGTTGGGAAGTGTTTTTGGGGAAGGCGTGGCCCTTTTGTACTCTTCCTGGGTGCATTGGGTGCACTTGGGTGGATTGAGCACACCTGTGGCCTTAATTCATTCACCTGTGTCCATTAGCCAGCTGCTCTGAGGTGTTATCTCCACCTTGGTTTTGCCTGTATTACTGGCACTTATCAGCCGGTATTACCGACAAATACAATATCATGATATGCTTGTGCTACCATTGTGCCGGTATTACTGGCAAAGGTTTCCGGCTCATCCGTTATTTTCATTGCCAGTATTACCAGCGCCAGTAATTCCAAAAAAGGTGATACCGACCCTGGTAATTGCGACAACTGTGTTCTGGCAAACTTGTACTTGGTAAGACTGGTAAAAGTGCTGACAAACTTGTAATGCACCCCAATGCCAGGGAGCAGCTTAATGTTTAATGTTGATGTGTTGCTCTGCTATAGGAGCAGTCAGAGGGGGTGCACCTTTTCACATGATACCCAGTTGCTGTCAGGTGTGTACGGTTGGCGGTGGGAAATTGAGTTAAGTGATGGCAGGAAGTTCACAGTACAGTAGATTGTGTTTGTGTTGTGTGTGCATTAAGAACACACATGCATTCAATATGTACAGAAAAACAGGATGAGATAAATACAGTAAAAATAATAAATAATTAACAAGTAATAAAACATTTGTTTCTGGTGCTTAATTCAAACACACTAAAATCAGAGTTGTTAAAAACACAGTGAATACGTCAAAACCATATTAATGCTACAGGTGTAATATGAATGATTTACTGAACACATAAAAAAAACGTGTCCCAAAAACTATCACAGGTGCACCAGGTAAGCTTTGCCACCTACAGCCACGCCTCCTACAGAGAGCTGTGACCGTCTAAATGCCCATGTGCTTGAAAAGACACCTGCATCATACTGTCGTCCCACTCGCAATATGCATATTGCCAGGAGCAACACATGAAGGTGTGAGTGCTCGCATCGAGTTGAGTGGCAAGGGGCCACCTAATGATGAAATGACAACAAGCATCTGGAGAGGCAGTATATAAATAGCATCAAAGATATGTTGAGGCCAAACCAGCATCGTCATCTGTGGACGTGGCCGATTCATCACATAAAAAGAAGAGATTACAAATGTGGCTGACAGGTACTGAAGCCCTGAACACTAAACTGCAGCAACCGCTAGGTGAGTCAAGGAAGCTGAGAGGTAGCCTGTTTCTCCAGATTTGGTGAGCCAAATTCTAACTGGGGAAACATCGATGGAAATAAGAACAGCCTCTTGCTAATCTTAATCTTAGTAGTGATCAGAGGCTAATACCATTTATTATTATTTATTGAGCATTTGTTAGGCGCCTATACAATCCAATGGTGTTCCCAGGTGTCATAAGGCAAAAAATGGAGGGAACAGGGGAGTAATAAACAATAGTAAAAAAACAGTAAGTAATCAAACAATAACAGTCATACTAGCCCCTGTGGCATTGGGACGAGCAAGTGCAGGGGAGAGGGGAGGTAGGGTGGGGAGGGTAGAGGGAAAAGGTGGGGCAAGCACTCGACTAGGCTCAGGAGGGGAAGTGCCAAGGGGTGCTGGAGGTTTTGAGGGGACAATGGCTAAGTGCAAGGGCAGGGGTGTCCCAAGAGGGTGCATCTCCGCCTGGGAGGGGTCCAGAGGGAAGTGCTAAGGGTGCTGGTGTCGACTGGGCAGAGGGCCTGGTAACATGTGAGACTCATGAGGACCAAGCCGCCAGTCTCAGCGGCAGTGGGGTGATTAGTGGGACAGGGTCAGAGGAAGGAGGTAGAGAAAAGAAGAGCATTGAGCAGTTTCCAGGACTTAAACATGGCTGAAACTTAAAGACACACCCTCCCATCAAAGTGCAAAAGTGGCACTGGCCATTTAGAAATGGGGAATTATTTCAGCTAAATCTCAGTTCCTTCAAGAGCAGATCGACTCCTCAAAGAATAGGTCGAAGGAACTCCTCGCCTTGATAAGAAGCCTTACGTCACTGGCATGTGCATCATCTCGGCTGCCCTTTTCTCATGCTTTGGCAAATTAATTCAATGTTTATTTCAATGAAAAAAGAACCCTCATTTACACGCGATTGAACTCTCAAACCGACACTGCTGTGGCCTCTAATCAAACTCAAGACCCTCAAAGGAAGGTTATTCTTCATGTCCCCTGTTTTTCCTTTTCCCCGATCAAATCTGAAGTGATTGACAATCTCTCGACTTAAACCTACAAATCATGATTACATTCCAATCCCAGCATATATGGCAGTGAACCATACGTCCCATTTTAGCAGCTTCTTGACGGAATTTGTGAACGTATCCTTAGCGCAGGGATTTGTACCCAAGGTCTAAATAAATCTGTTCTTACACCTTTGTTTAAAACAAGACACTTTGAACCACCAGGATTTAGGGAGCTACCATCAAATTGTAGGCCTACAATTGACCAATAAAGTTATGGAAAAGACTATTACGCAGCTGCAGAGTCATTTAGAGGAATTTTCCATCCTTGATACCTTTCAATCCGGTTTCAAGCCCTGTCACAGGACTGAAACAGCGCTATTGGCCATGTGGGATGACATCTTGAGGGCAGCCGATGAAGGGGGCCTGAGTATGCTGATTATGCTCGATTTGTCGGCAGCCTTTGACACGGCCGATTTTGATCTATTACTGACCAGACTTTTCCAAAGTCGCCCAGGTGTCAGAGGCTGCCCTGAAATGGTCCTCCTCCTTCCTAATAAATCAGACCCGACTAGTCAAACTGGGATTTACTACTCTGAAGCTCTCCCAGCATTATGTGGAGTTCCACAGGGACCATCATGGTCACCGATATTGTTTAATATCTATCTTAGAGCAGTGATGGACATCTTTTCCAGGTTCTACCGGAAATATAATTCATATGCAGATGATACGCAAATATACATCAGATTAAAATCTGCACCAGAAGCCATAGAGCGTGTCTTGGATTGTGTAAAAGCTATAAAGGACTGGATGATGGAAAGCAAGATTCAGTTGAACCCCACCAAAACTGAGGTCATAGTATTTGGACCAAAGCACCTTCCTAGCAAATACTCCACCCTTTGTCCAGCCGTTTTTGACTCAGCTACATCCGTTTCTAATAAGGTTAAGAATGTAGGCTATATTTGGCAAACATCTCTGAGCAGCAACGCCCATGTTTCAGAGGTAGTCAAATCTGTCTATTTCCAAATTAGACTCTTGAAACCTATCTTCCCTCTGGTTTCTGAATCAGACCATGCAATGATTGTAGGTACCATGGTAAACTCAAGATTGGATTACTGCGGCACGCTGCAATGACTCCAGGTAGCTCCGAACGCTGCCATTAGATTAGCGTACAATCTACCAAAAAGAGTTTCCATCTCCAGGTACCGCCAAAAACTGCACTGGCTGCAAGTTTGGCAAATAATTGAATTCCGACTGCTATGTCTGATTTTCAGGTGCATTCAAGGAAACGCACCCAGTTACCTGTTTTAAAAAAATCAAGGCCTATCAGCCAGTGCATATTCTACTCTACTCTGTAAAATATTTCGTGGCTGTCCCTCCTTCTAAATGTCTCTCCCTGGGAGATTGATGTTTCTCCATCAGAAGCCCTCAACTCTAAAATGCACTTCCAGCAGAATTGTGAAATATGTAATCGGAAAACATTTAAAACCTATTTGTTCCAGTAATCGATGGGTTCCGTGACTGTGTCCTGATGTGAGCAAAGGATTTTAACATCTGCGCCCAGATGCCGTTTACTGCTTGGTTCCGAAAGGATGTGCACGTTATAAATCCCTAATCTAATCTTAATGTAATCTAATTTAACGAGGTCTGTCTTAAATCTGAGGGGAGCAGGGCGGCTATTCCAGAGAGAGGTGCCAGCCGAGAAGAGAGATCTACCCCCCACTCAGAGAGTTTGAGCTAGAAGAGTGGATGGCTCGAGCAGGGAGGTATTTCGGGATACTAGGATATCTCAAATCAACAGAGATGGGTGTTAGGCAGCACATGCCCTATACACTCATTGGCTTAATTTCAGCCTGGTATTCCAGTAAAGTGTTTTATGGAAACAAAACCCAGAGCACAAAACATGGTCATCTGCCCCTTTTTCTGCTTGGGCAGTTCAGGACTGATTGCTTTATGCAATCTCTCTCTGTTTAGTGATTTCCATTCTCACAATACTGTCTGCCTTAGCTGACCGTATTAATTTGTGATATATGTGCTCATTAGGAGTTCGGAGCTATACAGTAAAAGTGAGGGTAACGGAATTGTTGCCACCTTCACAGCACCGCCAAATAACGAGTTGGTGGTAATTCTGCCGGCAGAATTGCCGACAACATTGGGCAGAATTAGCGCTGGCAGTAATTCCACTGGCGGAAATAGCCCTGGTGCTAATGGTATTTCCACCACATCACGAGTTGAAATACTGCCGATATACTGACAAACGTGGGTGGTAATTCTGCCGAAAACACATTGCCCTTATCTCCACCTAAAAGGTGGAGGTTAATGCATACAGGTGATGAAAAACAAGTCACAGCTGCACCCAATCCACTCAAAAGACTACAAAAGGTCTGCACCGGACCTAAACACACTTTCCAACACCATGCTGCCATTAGCTGTCGCTAAATGGGACAAGCAGCTCCTACTGCTCCACATTGAGCTGCAGAGGCAGGAGCAGCGGCACAGGGCACAGGGAGCAAAGAGGAGGAGGATACGGCATGCAAGGCGAGTGCACATTCCCTGGGTCATGCCTCTGGACATTAACTGATATCCAGCTGATTACCCTGTACCGGCAGAACAGGGAGACAATTGTATCTACTCTCCCTGATTCATGACAACATACAGAGTAGGATTAACATAATAACTGCCTTACCACCGCTGCTGAAGCTTGTGTCGGTACTTCATTTCCTTGCAACTGGCACATAGCAGCACACTGTGTGCATGCTGCATGGCATGTCTCAGTCCATATCTTAATTTGTGATTGGGCAGGTGCTGGAGGCACTCCTGTGCCAAACCTCCCGGCACACCTCACTGCCCACCACTCTGGCACAGAATAATGCCACAAAGGCATATTTCTACACAGGATCCCACCTGCTCAACGTAATTTCTGCTCTGGACAGTGCCCATGTGGTGTTGGGCAACCCACAGGCATTCGAAGAGGCATACCATAACAGGAAGCAGTATCACTCCATGAGTGGCAAGGTCACCTTCAATGCTGTCCTTGTGATCTCACACTGCTGTGCACGCTTCCCTGGTTCCACGTACGAGTCTATGGTCCTTCCGAAAAGCACACTGCCTACATACATGGAGAGCAACAGAGGCCAACGGGCATAGATGCTGGCTGAGTCCAAGTGCCATCTCACACACCGATCTTGCACCACTAGCGAAATGCTATGTGATCGGGAGAGACATTAGCACAACTAATGCATGCCCTGTCAGTGCCTGCCCTCTCGCCCTGCACATGACAGCCACCAACTCACAGGACTAGACCATGCATGGCAATACAGTAGTATGTTGGTGATACATATTGCTCCAACGAGTAAACAATGCACACAAAGAGGACTGCAGGAACCACAAGGCAAGTGAACACATACATACACATTTAATGTCACAGTTCAAACTGCACAAACACAATTCAACTCTGGCACAAAGTATGCCATGTAATCAGGTAACCATGCATGTGTGTTACACGCCACCCGCTTCAGAGCCCTCCCTGCTCGCCTTTACTTACTTCACAGGGGCTCCCCTCAATGGCAGGATCCTGGCGTCTCTACCCGCATTGGCGGTTCTCTCCTCTTCATGGCGTAGGCTGGTCCAGGGCAGGTCTGTTGTGTGCTCTCCGCGCATTCACGGATTTCCCTATCCCTCAATCTGCACATGCGTGTTATTTTGGGCACTTTACAACAGCGGCTTGCGCTGGAAGCCTGGTTATGGTGCCGATGATATAAGAACTTCCGGGAAAGCACAGTGCATTGCGTCTTAACGTTTGCTCTGCACTTATGCTTCACTTCGGACTCTGTCCTTGTTCCTTGTTGCCTTACTCGTTGTTGCCTTGCTCCTGCTCTCTGATTCTCTGGTTCCCTTGCCTAGGGCTTCTCCTTGTCTGCCCTGGCTTCCCCCTTCGCCTCCCCTGTGCCTGCTCCCTTCTCCTTCCACTTGTTGCTGCCTGCTCCCTCATTCCTCTCCAGTCTGCCTCTCATTCTTGTGCAACTGGTCTGGATCCCGTGCTGCTTGGTCTGCTGTCATCATTCCCGGTCTGCTGTCATCCACTCCTGGTCAGTTGTCTTCTGCCCCTCTTGACCGGACCTTGTATCAACGTCTCTAGTCACTCACTCACTCACTCACTCACTCACTCACTCAAGATCGGACCTTTTGGACATAACATCACCAGCCTTCCCAGTCAGTTCTTGCACTGTTCCTGTGCCATGTAAATCTGGGAAGTGCCGTCCTGTGGCATGGGGAACTGATCTAGGGCCCCCTAGTCACATTCTGTAAGGTCTTGGGCTGGTTTCTCTCCTCACCTTCTGTTCAGATTCCGAGGCAGTCTGGCGTCAACCTCACCATCACCAGGAACATCGAGTACGAAGCACCTGCAAAGCGCTCTGCTTAACAGATTAAGATGCCTATCCTCAGGCTCTGACATGGATACCGACCAGGAAATACAGGAAGAACTCCGAGCCATCCGTTAGGAAATGTCAGCTCTTCGCTAGGAGAATATTGCCTTATGCCAATTGGTGGTTACTCAGTGAGCTTCTGCCACATCTCAATGTGAAGCAGCCATGGCACACATGTCTCCTATGAAGTTTGATGGGGACCCACAGAGTTTGGCAGAGTTTTGTAATCACTGCAAGGTCCATTTTCTGCTTCTGGTCTCACATTTTGCCCAAGAGAAGGCCAAGATTGGATACATTCTTGGGAACCTGACGGGAAACGCTTAGCCTGGTCTCCTACTTACGTCGCTGCCAACAGCCCTATTTTGGATCATTTTGCCATCTTCGAACACACCTTTATGGAGGTGTTTCAGTCTCCTAATTTGGCTTCAACAGCTCAGTACCAGCTAATTGAGATTCATCAAGGTGGAAGCCATATCATATCCTACCTCAGCAGGTTCAAAGAGCTAGCAGCGGATTCTCAGTGGCCAGAAGTGACCCAAAAGACTGAACCAGGAACCTTGGCTGCCCTAATTGACCAGGTGTTGAAGATTGATCATCGTCTGATGGAAAGAAGAGGGGAAAGACGGAGAACAGAGCAAATGTACACAAGACCCTTGGTCAATCCTATGGTTTCAGTCAGTTCTGCAGACTCGTCTCTGGAACCCATGCAATTGAGTGTCATATGAGGTCCGTTATCTGACTCTGAAAAAGCAACGTCGGCTTGCCAACCGCCTTTGCTTGTATTGTTGAGCATATGGTTATTACATGGGTACTTGCCCTCTACGTTCTTCCAGGCTTTTGGAAAACTAAATGGCTAATCGTCGGAAATGAAGGCAACGACAAGCCCGCAGTCTTCTCCAGCCCTTCTTCCTGTGATACCCATTCAGCCAGTACCTCTTCTTGTTCTAAAGGTCCAGATCGCTTGGGGCAATTGCCGCAAAGAAACTACAGAGTTGCTCGAGTGTGGGGCATCCAGAAATTATATTGACACTGCCTTTGTCTCCCGGGTACAGATTCCGGTGCATCAGAAGGTGGTAGCTACTCCTTTGGAAGTCATCAATGGGACACCACTTTCTTCTGGTTCAGTCTGTCTACATACCGTATGTCTCTCTGTCCGCATAAATGACCATTTGGAAGAGATCTTGTTCGATGGTATGAAGACCCCAACCTACCCAATAGTGCTGGATTTGCCTTTGTTATTGCATCATAACCCTCACGTGAACTGGGAAACATGGACCCTAATCTTTGCATCCAGTCAGTGTATTCAGGGTTGTTTTGTTGAATCAGTCTCGGAAATAACCTCTGCCTTGTTGAAGCCTTCTTTGATTAACTCGGCACACCTACTCTGTTCTGTGGAACCATACCAGAAGCATACCATCAGTATCTTCATGTGTTTTCTGTACCGGATCTGATTCCTTTGCCTCCTTACGGGCCTTTGACTGTTCTATTGATCTCCTCCCTGACAGGGTCATACCGCATGGGAAGACCTATTCCCTGTCCCGTCCTGAAAGAGAAGCTTTACAGACCTCCATTGACGATTGTTTGGCCAAAGGGTGCATAGTTCCCTCAAGATGACCGGTAGGTTTTCCTTTATTCATTGTGTGGGAAAAAAGGAGCGTACCCTGCGGCCCTGTATTGACTGCCGTCTCCTAAATGAAATAACAGGTAAGGATCGGTACCCTTTGCCTTTAATCCGTACCATTAATTAATCTCTTCACTCTGCTAAGTTCTTCAGCAAGTTGGACTTGAGGGGAGCATATCATTTGGTCCGGATCAGGACGGGCGATGAATGGAAGACGGCCTTCAAGGCCCCTACTGGGCATTATGAATATAGAGTGATGCCATTCTGTCTATGACACCCCCTCAGTCTTTCAGCGTTTTATGGAGTCGATCTTTTTCTGATTTGATTGGCTTGAGCATCTGGATCTACCTAGACGACATCCTCATTTTCTCCAACTCTTTGGAGGAACATGTCCTTCATGTACGGGAGGTTTTGTCTCGACTGGCCAAGAATAATCTTTACGCTAAGGCAGAGAAGTGCCTCTTTCATCAGGAAAGAGTTGAGTTCTTGGGATATTTGATCAGGAGCTCTGGCATGCAGATGGATCCAGCCAAGGTAAAGGCCATTCTTCAATGGACACCTCCACAAGATCTTAGATTGCTACAACGCTTCCTGGGCTTCACTAATTTCTACCGTCGCTTTATCCCTGGTTTTTCCCCATCTTACTTCTGTCTTGAAACGCCTCACCAGCACCAAGGTTCCATATGTTTGGGACTCCGACACTAAAACAGCATTCTAAGAACTGAAGAAAGCCTTTATGTCTGCACCTATTCTTCGTCCTCCCACGGAGGTGTCGCCTTACATCATCGAAGCCGATGCTTCGGACTTTGCCATTGGAGCGGTTCTTCTACAGAAGGAAACCAGCACTGAAATAGAACATCCCATCGGATACCTGTCCAGGAAAATATCCTCCAGTGAGCAGAACTATACCATCATTGAGAAGGAACTGTTAGCCATCAAGGCAGCCTTTGAAGAATGGAGGCACCCTCTTTTGGGTGGGCGGTTCCCTGTGGAGGTACGGACAGACCAAGGAAACCTCCAATTTCTGTGTTCCCTTCAGTGTCGAACACCAGACAGGCTCGTTGGGCATTTTTCTTTTCCCACTATGACTTTACCATCTCATATATTCCAGGGGCGCATAATCGGGAAGCCAACACCTTGTCCCTTTCTGTGGAAAATATGAAGACTTCTCAGGATTCCGACACACCTGTCATTGCCCCAAGACATTTCTTGTCTGCATTGCAGCCTCATCTGGAAAGCCAACTACGCGACACCTTGTTCGATTCAGCTAGGTCTCATCTTTTGTGTAAGAAGGGAATTGATGATAAAGGCGGTCTATTATTCTACCAGGAACGACTGTATATACCCACCTTGGATCTACATTTGGCAATTCTCAAGGGAGTCCATGACTCCAAAGTTGGTGGAAATCGAGGTGTGATGGCAACCCAGAAACTGATCGCTCAACAATTCTGGTGGCCAGGATGGGCTTGCCAAGTCAAGAATTATTATGTGGATTTATGCCATGTTTGTGCCCAAACTAAGACTGTGTGCGAGAGACCCTTGGGGTTGTTGAAACCAACTGAACTACCTCCTTTTCCCTGGCATATCGTGGCCATGTATTTCATAGTGGAGTTGCCACCCTCTGAGGGACATACGTGTATTATGGTTGTGGTTGATGGTTTCTCGAAAATTGCACATTTCATTCCCTTTCTTGGTGTGCATTCGGCAATCCAGATGGACAGATCCTTCCCTCATAACATCTATCAGGTTCACGGCCTTCCTGAAAAGATCCTTTCTGATTGTGGGTCTCAGTTTCTCTCATTTTTGTGGGCGCAACTCTCCAAGCATCTCGGGTTGCATCATGCCCTGAGCTCTGGATATCATCCGCAGACCAATGGTCAAACTGAGAGGACCAAATAGACACTTGCACAATATCTGTGCTGTTTTGCCAATACCTCCCAGGATAACTGGTATCCAAATCTGGATGTTGCAGAGGTGGCCTATAACAATACTTACATGCTTCCATCAATTGCAGCCCGTTCTATTGTACTTATGGTCAACATCCATAGATGGTTCCATTCCGTCCTGTTTTGCATAGTACCGTTCTATCAGCAGATGCCTTGGTTACCTTGATCCGGCCTCACACCAATTAGACAGGGAATATCTGGAGACGGCTAAGAACCGCATGAAGGAGCAGGCAGGCAAGCACTCACCCCTGCGCCGGTCCTTGCGTTTGGGGACAGGGTTTGGTTGTCTTCCAGTAATCTCCCACTGTGAAACCTGCACACTAAGCTGGTCCCTCGTTTCTTGGGTCCATTCCGGGTCCTCAGCTGCCTGTCCACCGTGGCATACAAATTGCAGCTTCCCTCTTCTTGGTGCATTCATCCTGTCTTTTATATCTCCCTTCTGAAACCTTTTGTGCCAGATTCCTTTGGGAGGGCCATAACCCCTCTGTGGGGATGATGGAGGTGGAGGGCTCAGATTCATTGCCCCAGATGTGTTGCAATGTGATGAGCATGCATGAATGTATGGACTCAGCAAAGGTTGACATGCCTGCTGCCTCATCCTCTGCCCAATAATAGTGATGGCAGCCGTTATATGGAGAGCTGCTGGTAGTGGTGGTCCAGTGGCCTGGAAAACCTCCTGGATGATCCTTGGACATTGTCCCTGATGGCCTGCATGTGCGTACTGCTCTGCAAGGTTTTCACTTGTCACCTGCCGCTGCGCCATGGCATCCAGCCTCGCCCAAATTGCAGCCAATGACTGCAGGCCGTGGACTCTGGAGAGGGACAGGGCTGAAGCCGGTCGACCTGAAGCCTCTGTCTTCCTCCTCCTCCTCATCTGGAGTGCAATTGGTACCCTTGTCTGACCCAGCCTGGTGCTGGTGATGCCAGTCTGACACATGTGACGGAGGATACCGGGGGCAGTTGGGTGGGTGTAGGTGTGTGAGTGGCACCATGTTATCCACTGGATGTTCTCAACAGCGGACGGTTGTGGTGTGGCTATCACAGCTGCTGGGGGTGCAGCACCTGCCGCTCTTGTGTCATCGGCAGAGCTTGTGGAAGGGCCACAGGGCACAGAGGTGGGGACAGTGGGTGTTCCCACGCTTTGCATGGCTGACTCAGTTCTGGTCTCATATGGCCTTGGTGCCTTCCTCCTGCTATTCCTAGCACTACTCCCATGGCCAGCTTGTGCAAGGATGGAGGCAGATGCACTGCCAGTGGTGAAGGTCTCCTGGGCAGTGGAGGACCCTGCCTCTTCAGCCTGAGTGGACTGTGAATCTGCTGGGTGGATAATGTACAGTCATCACGCACGCTACTAAGTGGGCTAGCAAGACACTCATGCAACATGCTATGATATGTTATGTTATGTGTTCTTATAAAGCGCACGTTCGCCAAAGGCATCTTGGCGCTACAGTAGAGGAAGGTCAACTAACAGCAACCACACAGATAGAACAGGTGAATTTTTAATGCCTTTCTAAAGGCAAGATGGTCCTTCAAATGCTTCAGATATGGAGGCAGGCAATTCCAAAGTCTGGGGGACAGCAACAGAGAAAGCACAACCCCCACAGCGGGCGCGCTGAAACACAGGTATAACAAGAAGACCAGCTGTTTCTGAACGTAGACACCGCATTGGGAGGTAGCGAGTGAACTTGGCGCAGATATATTCAGCTCCTTGGCCATGAAGAGCACGGTGGATCAGACATAGCGACTTGAAGACAATACGCTGGCCAACCGGGAGCCAATGGAGCGACCGCAAGATCGGAGATATGTGAACACCGTAGGGGAGCCAGTGGCAGCCCGGGCAGCCATGTTTTGCAGCCATTAAAGTAAAGTCACAAGATAAGACCCTTCGGTTGGGATAAGTAAAGGGAATTACAGTAGTTTAAATGACTCAATACAATTGCCCCCACCACTGGTGGGTGGAGATGAACAGGGGTGAGAGGTAAAACCTTTCTGAGAATACGTAGATGATAGTGCCCTGCTTTACAGACAGTGGCAACCTGGGACTTCATGGAGAGGGTGGATGAAAATATTACCACCAGATTCCTCACCTTATCGGCCGGAAGAGGACCCAGGGAGGAAGGCCAGAACGACGAGACCCAAAGTGAAGGGTTGGAAGGGTGTCCCACCACCAGCACCTCAGTCTTGTCCACATTCAGCTTCAGCCAATTGCAGTTCATCCAGTCTCCGACGGCTGACAGACATTCAATCAGACGTGACGAGATCTCAGCCCGATCAAGATCTAATCAGATCAGGATCTGAGTGTCGTCAGCGTATGAGTAACACCTGACGCGGATGAGACATACAAGAGGCCAAATATAGATATTGAAAAGAATACGGGACAAGGCAGAGCCTTGAGGGAAACCACAAAGAAGTGAAAAAATAGACTCTTTCACTCCCTCCATTCCTTTCATCTGAGTTCAGTCGGCCAGGAATGAGGTGAACCAAGTGAGAACCTGGCCCGAGATTCCAACTTGGGTCAGGCGGTCAAGCAGGATGGGGTGGTTGACAGTGTCGAATGCAGCTGACAAACAAAATCAGGGCTCCCACTCCTCCTGCATCAAGCAAACTGGCCATATCGTTGAGAACCCAAGACCAGGACACTTTCAGTCCCTCAACCTGGTCTGAATCCAGACTGGGCAGGATCAATAAGCCCAGTAGACTCCATAAATGAGGACTGAAGAGGAGAAACCAGGGATTCAAGAAATTTCATGGAGAATGGTAGAAGTGGAATGGGACGGTAGTTTGATGACAGCAAAGGATCGGATGTGGGTTTTTTAAGCAGTGGCATCACTGTGGCAGACTTCAGTTTGGGGGGGACAAAGCCAGTTTGATAGCAACGGTTACATGCGGCCGTGATCTCACCAAGCAGTTCAGAGGAGATGTCTTTCATAATCATCAAGAGAATGGCATCAGAAGGTGACCCAGACTTAAAACGGCCAATGGCAGAAAGGACGTTGGTCTGAGTGAACAGAGGAAATGTAGATCATCCTTGAGAGGGGAATTGATTAACATAGGTAGGGGGCCTGGAAGCAAAGATATTGCATAGGAATAGCTGCGGGGGTAAGTCTAGCTGTAGAGGAGAGAGATCTTACCACTAAGAACAAGGATTTTGGTTGACAGATTGAAGCCTCTATCTTCTGGGCATAGAAAACTTTTTTTGCCGCTAGAATTGCTGCAAAGTAAACAGTGGCAGAAGATTTAAAACAGCCTTTTAATATAGGGTCATATGTCCGAGACCATTTGCGTTCGCCTTGTCTCATAGTTAGACGGAAAGATCTAAGATTATCAGTAAACCAGAGTTGCGAGGGCAGCCTCTGTGGCTGGATAAGCTGTAATGGGGCTACTAGGTCAGATGCAGAGCGAAAAGCATTAGTAAGCCCGGCTAGGGTGGGTTCAGATGCCTCGTACCCTATCCTTTTGATAGTAGATACCAATTTTGGCAGATCGACGGAACGCCAGCTACGCTGCAATTTTTTCATGGGAGCAGACTTTCGGTAGACACAGGCCCTATTGAGAGTAAAAGAGACCAAAAAGTGGTCAGACCATGAACATGAAGTATGATCTTCCTACAAATATTTTGTATGATGGGCATGGTCGGCTTCAGGGCAATGAGTACAGCTAATGCTTGGTAGGAGTAGTGCCTGTCAATAATGCTTGTTGTAGTGGTGGCGCAGGGGGTTAAATTTGCAACATGGACTGTAACAATGGGTGATTGTCATGGTTACATAGCTTCACATGCACATTTCCCCCTGCAGTGCATGTGCATTACAACAGTATGCCACCTACCCGTGTACATGCATATAGTACGGATTGGCATGTGGTTGTCCATTTCCCCGACCATTGGGCTCATCTATGTTGGGGGATGCATGCTTTTGGCCAATACATTCACATTGAAGTGTGGACTGAAAGAGTTGGCTGGTTGCTCCAACTTTGGCACTGCCATTCTCTTCTTTCCCTTCCCTGTGGAGGATGGAGCTGGCCCTTTCGTCCCATGGAGTCAGGGCAAGGGGGTTCCACTAATCCACCTCCTGTGGCCGAGGTCTCTTGCCTGTGCCTAGGAAGGAGGCTGCAGACCCTGGCCTTCAGGTCATTCCACCCATTACGGCAGTCTTCACTGTCCTGTGGGACAATGCCCACTGCCACGACCTTGTCCCTGATGGTGGCTAAAATGGCAGCCTTTCTCTGGCCAGAGGTCCTACGAGGTCTGCTTCAATACAGCTCTTCAGCATGGCAGCCAACCTCATCCACTAGCACCTGTATGCAGTTCAGCCTCTGTCAATTGTGTGCGCAGCATCACCTCTGGAGCCTTTGCTTTCCCCTTTTCCCAGGACATGATTCTGCCAAGTCTTATCTCCAGATGGCATTAGGAAATGGGAGATTCAGAGTGGATTGCACTCTTAAAGATGGCTGCTGCCAGGCTTCCCCGTTCTGGTTGATGATGCTATTTGTGCCGGCGATAATTCCACCGGCTTTAATTGCGCCAGCGAAATAAGTGCACATATGGCAGTGGAATTTGCGCTGAATATGCCAGCGGTAACAGTAATCCTGACAAATCTGGACGGAATTACCACCCGAAGCCTATTTACAGCAGTAATTCCACCGGACGGAATTACTGTTACCGCCAACGGTGTGTGCGCACTCCCATCTACTTGTGATACAGCAGTAATTCCTCCGGACAACACGGTGGTAACAGTAATTTGCTGAATTACCACCAAACTCGTGATGAGGCCCTTAGTCTGTTGTGTTTTATTCAACATATTCTCCTTTTACTACAGGCTCTAGCCAAGTGTGCAATTAATTAAATAGGCAATGGGTATTCCTTATGAAGTGTCCTTCAATCTATATCCCATAATTCACTATACAGAGGAAGAAAGGACACATAATGGATCCAGATTCATGCCTTAGAAGAGTAATATTGAGAGATGCTGAAATGTGAAACACATTACACAGTCATAAAAACTTGAAGCTATAGATTTTAAAATGTAACATAACAATGTCATCGAATAATTGACAGACACAGGGATTATTTCTAATCTTACTACGCAGTCTTCCAAATGAGCCTTCATTTAATCAGGTCAACCAATTCTTAATATGGGCCATGGATTTCAAAGGCCATTTAACTAAGTCAGCCGTGAATTCTCAGAACTCAAGAAAACTTTACCCAGTAAAAAGGGCTTCTTTGAGAATATCTGAGAGGAACACACAGTCGCTCAGTGCAATAAGGGGATTATAGGACTGAGACAGTTCCATTTACGAAATCTATAGTGGAAGGCAGTTTACTGGATGAAGAGGTTTAATTGTAGCCTCACCTGTCATAAGCACCACAATATGCACTTATGCGCACTGAATTACTCTCTCTGTTAATAGACGGATTCCTTGCTGAACTTCAATTTGACATGTGCCTTGTCTGCTACAGCATACCAAAAGGGCAAGGTTAACTCGAAGGAGATATTAGGATAGAAGTGACTAAAACACTGAAGTAGGACAGGTCAAAAAGTGTGATCAAGCGACACATGCAATAGAAGTTGTGTGTGGAAGCCCAATGGCCTTTGTGCAGAATAGGCCACAGGAACAGTCGCACAGAGAAGGTGAACCACAGCCATCATTGCCAACATTCTCTCTGATGAGATGATGTAGCAAACACCAATATACAGAATACAGAAGACCATACCCAAACTGTTTGGCCTTTCAGATCTTCAACACTTTGAAAATAAATCAAGGACATTGCTGGAAAGAATTTGTATCAACTGTTAACATTTCTGTCCTGTTGAGTCTTTTTCTCTTATCATTGGCAGCCAAGATGCACTTGAGCTGTCAGTGCTGTAAACATTTCAAATCTAAAGAATGGCATAGCATAATAAACAAACATCGAGTTGGTGAGCAGGTGCAAGTAGATGTAGGTCACGTTGCCTTACACCCACCTGTCAATCACTGATAAACTGTTGGTGCTTTCCTGTTTTGCTACCCTCTTTTCCTTTGCAACTGGTGAGCAGGTGCAAGTGGATCAAGGTCACAAGGCCTAAGCCCAACCCATCTTCTTACCCCTGCCTCTTCCTTTCTGCTCTTCACTCTTAGATCAAGGGCGTCTCTCGCTGGGGCATCTGAAGTGAATGTCAGAATTTGAAAAGGGTAATTCCTGTTTTGACCTGTCCGGACCGGGAAGACCCAGGGTGCAAATCCCTGCTCAGACAACAGGTAAGCACACTTCAACATGTGTTTTTTCTCTCCATCCCCACAGGTCATCCCCACCATCACCAGGCAACGCCAAGATCAACGACATTGCCCCTCCTCTGAGGCATGGACTTCACAATGCAGCAACCTCACCCACATCAGCCTCAAGCCCATCAGCACCCCCTCACCGTCCACAACACAGCAGAAGTTGATGCTCGCCAATGTCTGCGCAGCTATCACCCATACAGCAGACATTGTCAACCTCATCACTACACACGACCTTGATGCCATCTTCATCACCAAGACCTGGCTGACACCCACCTCCACCTACATCCTAGAGGTCTTTCTCACCGACGGCTACAGCATCCAACACAGAGATCGGCTGAACAAAATAGGCGGATGCTTCACAGTCATCCACAAGCCCTCGTGGCCCTGCACCAGACGATGTGGAAAACATTGGCTCCTTCAAAGTCCTATTCTGCCACTTCCTGCACTGCCCGATGGAGAGAGTCACCTTCCATCTTATCTACAGACAAACCCAGCACTGCCTTCATCAGAGACTTCACCTACCTGGTCACCATCATCCCTTATGCACTCCAAGAATATCTTCCTAGAAGCCTTCAACCTCCAAGGTCACAGGGCCACCAAACCGATGAAGGAAGCTCTCCTCAGTCTTCTCAACATCTCGACACCTTCGGCCTCACACAGCACATGAAAGACCCAATGCATGAGAAAGGTAACATCCTCGACCTAAACATCACTGCACTGCCTTCCCTTGACTAAAGCTCTCCTCTCCCCCTTGACTGGTTTGACCACCTTGCCATACCTTTCTCCATCCGGCAAGCCACCCCAGTCAAGCACTCACAGCAGAAACCCATCAGACACACCTTCAGGTCCTTCAAGAACTTTGCGCTGGAAGCCCATACAGAAGACCTCTCCAACCTCCACCTCATATGGACTGAATACCCCGAACCGAACTGCAACTGTCTACCAGAACCACTCAATGCCACCTTCTGAGACTCTATCGGCCGACATGCGCCTTTGAAATAACACATCTGCAAACAGAAACCGTCAGCACGCTGGCACATGCAAAAACTCAACCTTAGCAAAAGAATCATCAGGAAACAAGAGAAAACCTGGCAACTGCTCCAGGACCGCATCCAACCTGGCACTCCTCAAGGAACTCTGAGCAACCCACCAACAACTAGTCAACACAGACAAGTCCTCCTATTATCAGAACACCATAGCAGAAGCCTACAAAAAAAGCATAGGCCTCGTCAAAGTGGTCAAGTACTGCGTCACCCAGCTACCTGACCCTGCTAAACCACAGTCGATCGAAAAATCCATCAACACTTTTTTCATTGACAAAATCAGCAAGATTCTTCAACACATAGACACCATCTCTGCATCCACAGACCCACCTTGCGTCACTCCGTGCAAAATGGCAACAGCCTGGACGACATTCAAGACACTCTCTACAGCGGACCTGGTAGAAACCCTGGCTGCCCCCAAAGCCACATCATGTACAGACGACATCCTCCCCGCATCCATCCCCAAGACCCTCTCCACATACGCTCTCCTTCCCTACCTGGGGAACATCAACAGCTCCCTAGATCAAGGCACCTTCCCATTGACCCTAAAGACAAGACAAATCCTCCCTCTATTAAAGAAACTCACTCTGGATCCCGACAAACTAGGTAACTATCGCCCCATCACCCATCTTCGCTTCCTACTACATCCATGATGATGGCCACCGTTGCCTCCTGTTTCTACTTCACCTCTCGGCTGCTTTCAGCACAATAGACCACCAGGCACTCATGGACACCCTACATTGGCACATGGGGATCGGCAACCTTGTCCTAGACTGGTTCAAGTCCTGCCTCGCCAACCACAGCAGTTTGTTTAGATGGTCTCCTCTAGATCGCCAATGCTACCCGTCACCTGTGGAGTCCTGGAGGGTTCCATCCTCTCCCCAGTGATCTTCAATCTGTACATGGCGCTGCTGGGAGCCCTCCTAGCCACACACAACATCCACATCTACCAATATGCAGATGATACACAGCTATACCGAAGGATCAACTCCATCATGGACATTCACAGGTTCAAAACCTGCCTCTTGCTGATCAGTCTTGGATGCCCAGAGCATACTTAAAGCTCAACCTCTCCAAGACCGAATTCCTATTCCTCACCAACAACACGAACGCCCAGACATACAAACCTTGTTATCAACCATGACCCCTGAGGGCTTCACACCCAAGCTCCCCTCTGGCGCCATGTCCCTTAGGTTCCACATCGACAAACACCTCTCCTTCAAGACACACATAACAAAGAAAACTCAGACAGCTTGGTATCAGCTCTCCCTCCTGTGGAAAGTCAAGCCCTTCCTCCCTCCGGACAGCTTTCGAGCACTGACCCTATCCCACCTAGATGGAGAAATGCCCTCCTCGAAGGCCCCCTGTCATCCTCCCTTGTGCCCATGAGAAGTGCCCTACACGCGGCCGCACACCTCAACAAAGATCTATGCAGATGTGACCACATCACCCCAGTCCTCATCAACCTTCACTGGCTCCCAATGCACCATAAATCAACTTACAGTCTTGCTGCATCACCAGTAAGGCAGTAGCCCTCAAGTCACCCAGCTACCTTGTGGAGAAACTCAGCATCTCTGGCAGACAACACACCACCAGAAGCCAGGATGCATGCAGACTTGAAATCCGCTGTTTCAAAGGGGAAAGGACTAGAAAACAAGCCTTCTCTGTCTACGCCCCAAGACTATGGAATCTCCTCCCCGTTAGCATCAGACTTGTCACCACGCTGCTACAATTCAGAAAAGAACTCATGACCCACCTCTTCAAGGAGTCTCTCCTCCTCAAACCTAGGCTTTCACATCGCCCCTGTACCACTTCACTCACTAGACGCCGACACTCCTTTCCTCCCTGCCACCCTGTACAGCTGTACCCCTCCTCTGTACCCCTCTGTATCCTACCCCCGGCTGTATATCTGTTCTCTTGTTAACTCTGAAAAGTGCTCTGTTATGCATCTATCTTGTTGAATACCTCTGTAAAGTGCTCAGTTGTGCATCTGTATTGGTGTATACCTCTGTACAGTGCTCTGTTGCTTCTTGAAGCTAGTTCCACGCTCAATAACTATAATAATAATAATAATAATAATAATAATAATAAAAAAATGTAGTCCCTGCAGAGTTACAGGATTTCTTTAGGTGGCACTTCACACCACATACAAGTGAACATTATTGCATGGGAGTAAAGATAGAAGGAAGATGTGATGTGAGGAGGAACTGATTGTGGATGTTCTTTGGTCTTTTTACCCATTGACCACCCATGGCCATGCTAACTCCTATGGCCATTCCCAGACACCACTTGCTTCTCGCTGCACAAAAAACCCCCATCTGGAGTGTCTTTGTGCTAGCATTATCACACAGTGGCATCAAACCTTGTGCTGTTTCGGGCGTGTAAGTGTTAATTCTAAACAAACAGCTGAGAGTTAATGGCTTAATGTTAGCTGTAAATAAGCTGCTGGGTTAATGAAAATGCTGTAGTCAGGTATTGGCTTTTGTAGAGGTATTAGATATTTGCCAGGTGCTGACATCATATGCCCAGGTACTGACACCATTTTTCAGCTCTTGCCCTCTTATGGCCAGGTAGTACCATTATGACAGTGTCTGCCACATGCCCATCCCATGCCAAAACAAAAGCCTGTTGGCTTTGCCAATGCTTCCGTCCTAGTAGCTTCGAAATCATGACTTCCCTATCCTCTGGTACACATTGGTAACATTGTAAAGACATTGAAGCCTCTGGTGGTATGTAAGTAAAGTGGGAAGGTTTTACTCAGAGATTAGAGGATGGATATCCAAAGAGATTTACTGTCAAAGTTCAAGTGAATGAGCACAGAAGCCCTCCAATGTAAGACTTGATCACACTTTCAAAGAAAAGCAAGTGGTAAGGGAATGGATTCTCATAGTTAGTACTGTATAGGGTCTTACCAAACCTAGCTTCATCGACACCAATGGCATTCTATTTTCTGAAGATCACCTTCTTCCAATAGGTCACCTGCTCATTAACATTTAATTGGGAATAGTGACACAAATATGCAGAAGATGGGGTGCCTCTGCCCACCCAAGGCTTGATACATGGCTAAAAGTGAACTGTGTCCACTGAACATTTACTTCTCATGAAAAGATCATTGTCCATCTTTAGGAAATTAACTGAAAACTAGTTGTGCATTTTCATTACGACAGGGTAAGAGTACTGTCAAAACGGCTAGCAAGTTGAATACTCTCCTGAGCTTGCTCGGGTCAGAGGCCAAGCTGCTCCTCACTGATGACGCCCAGTGAGGCTGAAACATGTCTGGGGATGCTTCTGGTTTTATGCAGAAGGGAGGTGACCTAGCAGTTTGGGCTGGACTGCCCCCTTTGGGTGGGATCAAGCCCAGAGCTACACCAGACGTTAAGATTAATTATAAACCTTCCAGCCATCACCTCTTTTGTTTTAGCTTAGTTGATAAATTGAGTACCATTACATTGGGTAATAACACCTATTACCAAGCTACAAAACCATTATATCAAAAAAAGACATTCACAAGGAGGCACGGATGGAGTGGTGTTCAAATACAGTGCTCGGAACCCACAGTGCTCGGAACCCTGAGGAATCAGTCTTGAAGTGCTCTATAAAAACATCCTTTCATCCTCATTGTATTGTATTATTGACCACATTTGTAGTCCATAATGCTTAGTAATTGACCCTATCAAAGTATCAGTTAAAAGTGAGGTAATGGCCAGTAAGATAGCTCAGTGGTTTGAGCCATTGTTTCTGTTTCTTGTGGGCCTTAGAAATGCTGCTAGAATTGAACTGATTTCTATTGATGTGTCGTTTCATATGTAGCCATGTGGGCAGCAGCATAGAAAGGGCTTGGGGTACTCTGATAGTTTGAAGTTCACATACTCATGTGGTCGAGTTCGAAGTAAGCTGATGCGTGAAAAGCCAGTGCAACCTGTAGGATTCCTTTGATGTATTGGTTTGCCCTCTCGACCAGCCGGTTCGCCTTGTGATGGTACAGGTTGTCTTTGCATTGCTTAATGCTATTTGTCTGTAGGCATCTCTGCATCTCATGCGGAGTGAGTTGTACACCATTACCTATTACTATCTGCTGGGGAATACCGTCTCGAAGATAACTTCGATCACAGTTCTAGTAGTTATATTTGATTGTAATGTAAATATCCTTGATGTTGCCTATGAATGAGACCCGTAGTGCTTGTAAAGGAATGTTTTTTCCTCTCGGCATAGAGTGAAGTTGCACACTGTTGGCTCTGGGGACATTGTCCAGTAGGTTTGCACCGCTATGGGGAGAGCCCTAACATCTGCCCATCTTCCTTTCACACTCTTATTTATCCTGAGGAGGACATCATCTTGAAGCTCGGTCTCTCTTTGTAGTGACTGTTAAAGTCCACTCCCTGTATTGGCATTGGTGTTATGAATGGAATCCACTAGGCATTCTCCTGTGAGGAATGTGTTGTGCTGGTCGTCTTTCACTGGTCATTAGGACAGCAAGTCGGCCTGACTGTTCTGCCACCCCAGAAGGTACAAGATCTGCAACAACATTTCTGGAAGCCTTGCTGCCAGGTGAGAAAACCTCTGTGAGTAGACAAATTGGCCCTACAGGGCTGAATATGTGGACTAAAGGTTTGTTATCTGCTCTTATAAAAACTCTGTTCCTTCATACAAAAGTTATGAAATATTCAGATACCTACCTACAGGTAAGTAGCTCCTTTTCGATAACAGAGTAATTTCTTTTTAGAGGGAGACAAGATTTTGGAAGCAAAGAGAACTTTCTTTCTTCACTACCTTTCTTCTGGACAAGGGTAGGTCCAAACAGTATGCACTTGCATCAGTTGTTATATACATCGTCCAGGTGTTTTCAAAAGGCTCTGGCTTTGGTAGCACACTCTTTCAAATCTTGAAATTCTTGATCTTGTGCTTTGGTCGAAATGAAATCATTGTTCTTTTTGAAGCAAGTGGTGAAATTCCTAGGTGCATTCTGAGAATGAAGGAAAACATTTAGCTAAATACTCCAATAAGCCTAGGAACAATCTCACGTGTCTTTTTTAAATTGTTTTAGTGCTGTGTTGACAGCTCCTGGGAGCTCTGTTTTGGGTTGTATACATTTGTCGTGATGGCGTGGCGTAAGTATGTTCTTGACCCGATAGTGCACTTCTCTTTCTTTAACTTCACTCCTGTATCTTGTAGCTTGGAGAGGACTTCATGAAACTCTGCATTGTGTTCTTCTCTGGTTTTTCCCTAAATGAGTTTATCATATTGAAAATTCAAGATGTTCTCGGTGCCTCGTAATGTTCTGTTCAGGAGCCTGTGAAATAAGGCAGTTGCCCACGACAATGGATGGATAAATGCGCTCGGGTGCCTGGATTGTCAGTGTAACTTGATGATAGGCATCACGTTTGTCAAGTTTGGAGAATATGTAGTTTTGTAGTGTGAGAATTAGTTCTGGGTTGCTCAGAAGGGGTTAGGTGCCCATTATTATTCCCTAGTTTAGACTATGGAGATCAGTGCATACCCTTAAACCACTGTTTCCCACCTTAGAAATCAGTACTTCTGGGCCACCACTAATGATCCTCAATAGAAGGTCTGATGATGCTGCAAATGTATTTCCCGTAGCAAGATAGGACATTCCTGAATCGAATGGCATTAACGAGATCTAGAAATGGAACAGCGCAACCACTGAATTAACTGGCCGCCCTTCTTCATAAGTGATATGGTTCTTTTATGTTTATCTTGTGCATTATGGCCCATGTAATGGTTTTTTAAATGCTATGTAAACAATAGGGCTATTTTTAATTTATGTGTTTATATTTGTAATGTTTTTGCGTTTTAAGTTTCCTATGGTTCAGCTACTAGCTGATATTTATCTAAACCATCTACTTGTCAGGTCACAAGAAGCAAAAACATTTTTGCTGCAAATATTGTGTTTTAGCTTGTGCTTATCTATAGTCATTGACTTGTATACAGCTTTAGAAGGACATTGTTTTAACTGTGTAACTTTGTTAATGTGTTGTATATGTTAACCACTGCTTTTGTACACTTTTATGGTGGTCAGACAAAATAACATTTTTTTTTTAACTGACTTATAGAATACACAAAACTCCTGGTGAGTGTATGCGTGCGTGCGTGTGTGTGCGTGTATGTGCGTGTGTGTGCCCTCTACAATTTAGTGAATTTTTGTAGGTCATCCAACACACCAATATCATGAATGAAATATAACTCAATCTTGATCCAACATGAATTTGTTGTCATACGATTTATTGGTATGATCAATAAAAATTGAAAATGTAATTTCATTGCCAATGAAACATTAACTTAGTGCCAATGCTTGTTTCACACAAGGAAGGCTTTTTCAAGGCAAAAACAATTGTATGGACAAAACATTTCTTCAAAACAAAAAAGAACATGCAAAATTATAATTTTGGCATTTCAACACATGCATAAGGAAAAAGCAATTTGGAAGGAAAAAACAAATGTAATAATCAAAAAATGAATGCTCCTGATTTGTGTCCACTTAGTGAAACAGATACCTGCTATTCCTAATTGCGGGATAGCAATTCATGTTTGACCACGCCTCAAGATATAGAGTGTATGTAAACCATTATGCATTACTGTCACAAAATATGTTAAACAACCAAACAATCCTGTAAATAGAGGGCAAAATATGTTTTTTAGGTCAAAAACGACTTAATTGTCGGAACTCTACCCTAATTCGGTACATTGCCCAAATCCATTTACATTCAGCTTTTCTTTCTTTTCAGTACTTCATCACCGCCAAGTGGTGTATCGTGATTTTTTTACAATCCCAACAATCTGAAGAGATTGATATTTTCTTATGTGTTTTGTGTTTTCCAGTGTGGTCCTAATGCATATTTATCATCCATTTTTAGTTTACGCTATTATGGGGTGCCTGAAACTATTATATTAGAGTACAACTAGGGAGAAATGGCATTTGAGCAGGGACACAAATCTTGAATGTGTTGTTTGGATATTTATCCACCTATTGACTGGCAATGGCCAGGCCAATCCATATGCCCATTCCCACCTACTTGCTGCCACTCCACACTCCACTTCGCTTTGATCTAGCTTTATCATGCGTTATCATCAAACGTTGTGCTCGAAGTGGCTGCTGTTTTTTTTCAAATCAATCTTCTGAAAGTTAAAGTTAATGAGGAGAACCACAATCCCTAGAAGAGTAGGTAACACATCCCGTTTGGGAAACAGGCAATGGGAAGCGCAGGACACCCAGGAGGGTGGAGTGGAGAGCCAAGCATAGTGTCAGGGATAGAATCCCCCATCGCAGTGGGAACAGAAATACCACTGGCCACCATAGCAGGGTCTGGGGCCTGCACGCAAACCTAGAGGGTTGGAACGTGTCTCCTTTATGCCGGGAGTCAAGTAGAGCCACTGACCACCAGGGAAGGGCCGAGCAGCCAAGAACCAAAACCTAACACAAGTCATCTTCTTCATGGCAGTACCTGGAAGGGAAGCAACCCAGGCATGCCAAATCCACGTAATAAGGAAATACGGGTTTGGGAGCCACACCCACAAGGGAAGACCGGTATATGTTATCTTCTCTGGGGCAGCACCTAGCAGGGGAGTGAACCAGGTTTGCCAGAACAAACCAGTAGGGAGCTGAACTGTGAACCTAAGTATACAAAGGGGCCAGGGGAAGGGAGACATTCCCCCTGGGGTTGTGAACTGTGAGCTAAAGCCTGAGGAAGGCCAGGGGAATGAGACAACCCCCCTGGGGTTGTGAACTGTGGGATAAAGTCTAAGGAAAGCCAAGGGAAGGGCAACATTCCCCCTGTTGTTGTGAGCTGTGAGATAAAGTCTATGTCTACTTGTGTAATAGAAATCTCTCAACCAGTTCTGCCTACAGTCACCCCATTAATAACTACTATGTCTGCTCTTCACAGAAGTCCTGTTGAAAACAAGCATTGGCAAATTCAACAGTTTTGACTTGGTTATATGTATTCACCAGGCACTGCTATGACATGCCAAGGTACTCACACCATTTTGCACCTGCTACCATCGTTGGCCAGTCAATGCTGCTATGGCAGTGCCTGGCAAATGCCTTTCCCATGACTACACAAAAGCCCTAACTGCTGGCGTTGCTAATGTGTTCAGCACTGCGCTCTCTCAATGTATGTTTCATGCTGATAATGTATAATATGATGTATGTGCATGCCATAAAATAAAAGAAATAAGAGTTAATGAATGTGTAGATTAGGAAATCTTATTTAGTCAGAAGTTTAATTGAGGTTATGATATGATATAAGATAAGTCATTTATAACGTGCCTGTACACAAGTGTTTCTAGGCCTGACAAGACAAGGGAGGGAAGACATAGGGAGGACAAGATTAACAATCCTACTAGGCCTTGTGTCATTCAGATCTTGCAAGTGCGATAACGAGAAGTGCAAGGGGAAAGGGAGGGGAGGAAAGGGCAGGGGAAAACAGGGCAGCAATGCTCTAAGTGCAGCCAGGGCAGCACGGCTCTGGGTATTGCAAGGCAAACAGGGAATGTAGGCTTACAGTTACAGCCCCTAAGTGCGTCATAGGCCCGGAGGGAGGGCAAGAGTGACTGATCAAGGAAGCGCCTGGTGACCAGTGAGACTCCGAGGGTAGCCAAGCAACCAGTCGGTACAGCAGACAGGCAGGACAGGTAGGTCAGCAGGGGAGGGAGAGAGAGAGAACGTAAAGGACCGGAGGAAAGCTTTGAGCTGCTTCCGGAACTTCAGGTGGTCCAGCTCAAGTTTGAGAGGGGCAGGGAGGCCATTCCAGAGGGAGACACCTGCAGAGGAGAGAGATCTACCCCCCACTCTCTGTCTGGAGAAGCGCATAAACCTTAGAGAGTTGGAGGTAACTGAGTGAAGGGCTCGAGAAGGAAGATATTTTGGAAGAGAGTGTTGGATGTAGTACGGGCCTCAGCCCCAGAAATACTTGTGGACAATACAAAGGGTCTTGAACTTGATCCTTGCAGCCACTGGGAGCCAGTGGAGGGATTTCAGGGCTGGAGAGATACAGTCTGTAGGCTTGAGGCCAAGGATACATCTCGCAGTTCTCTTCTAGATTCCTTGCAGAGGGCATAGAGTAGAGGAAGGCAGATTGAGAAAGAGGCTGTTGCAGTAGTCCAGCCAAGAGATAAACAGGGCTCTGGAGATAGTGAGCCTCTGGGGTAAAGTGAGAAAGGGAAAAACCCCTTTGAGGAGGTGCAGGTGGTAGTGGGACTTCTTGGTGATGTCCGAGATGTGAGGAGATAAAGAGAGAGTTGAGTTGAAGATGACACCAAGGTTTCTTGCCTCGCAGGAAGACGAAGGAAGAGGGCACAAAAGCCAAAGTGAGAGAGGGAAATCAGGGGCAGGGATCCCAATGAGAAGGATCTGCATCTTACTGGCATTAAGGCGGAGATCATTGGAGGCGCACCAATCCTGAATCGTGGATAGACAGTCAGTAATGAGCGTGGGATGGGAAGAGAGGAGGCTGAGGGGAGCCTGAAGGAAAGCTGAGTGTCATCCTCTCAACACTGCAAGTTAGAGGACAAGGTAGAGATCAGGTGGGCCAAAGGTGCCAAGTAAAGGTTGAAAAACCAGGGTGAGAGGATAGAGCCCAGGGGAACACCATAGGTAGAGAGAGATAGGTTGGCATTTGTTTAATGCAAAGGCACAAATTGTGTATATGTTACATTTGAAGAAGCATCTTGGTTATGCAGATAGCCATAAGGTAGTATTGTGTTTCGGAGTTTTCAAAATATTTGGAATTAAACAATTCTTGCATGATGGAACTTTACTATCGTGTTTCATTGGATATTACTTAAGATGTTTTTTTAAAGATACTTGCCGATCAGAATACCTATTTGCTATCGTAATATATGGCAATGCTTTTTTCAAAATGTTTTGAAATACGTAACTGATGGAATTTTATCCTTGATCACTCTGACAGGTTTATCATTAGTGTGTTGTTTTTGTTTTGTGATCAACAATCAATCTCTCGAAAGTGATAGTTAATTTAAATCTTGTCATGGTAACCTCAATTTGTGAAACTTTTACCTTTTTCTTGTTCTCGTGAATATTTCTTGTTCACTGCAATTCTTTTTCACTTTGATTGTTGAAATGTTAGAGATTACCAGGCACCTCACACTTTCTCTCTTATGCCCACCCTATTGTTTCTCCTACTTACCACATTCCCTTCACTCTCATCCATTCCATCTACCCTCATCTTCTTCCTGGCCTAACCATTTTTTATAAATGTCTCACTTGCCTCTTCTGTATTTCCTTCTACCTTTAAGCAGACTACTATTATCCCTATATTAACAAAACCAACTCTTGATCCCTCTCCCCCTTCTAACTTCTGCCCCATCTCACTTCTCCCCTTCCTCTCGAAACTCCTGGAGAGAATTGTCTATTTCCAAGTCTCCTCCTTTTCCTCCTTTCTTCATCTGCCCTCTCTTGTCCCACCGCTCCAGTCTGGTTTTTGGCACTCCACTAAAACCGGTCTTCTGCTTGTCTCTATTTCACATCTCTCTGCACGCCATAATCAGCTTTCTTCTATATTGATTTTTATAGACATCTGGGCCCCCTTTGACACCATCCACCACCCCACCCTTCTTACTACACTCTCCTCTCGTGGTATCTCAGGTTCGGTTATTACCTCGTTTGAGACCTACCTTTTTGGTCACCTGTACTCTGTGTCTTGGGCTGGCCGTCTTTCTTCCCCCCGATCTCTTCTATATGGAGTTCCACAAAGATATTTCCACACCCCCTCTTATTTTACTGTTATACTATTCCTCTTTCTTCCCTCCTTTCATCTTTTAACGTATACCTGTCACTTCTACGCCAATGGTTGCAAAATCTTTTTACTTTTCTCAATCTCTTCATACTTGTGCCCCTGACGGTCTTTCTGCCATCCAATCTGAGATGTCCTTGCACTTTCTTCATCTTAACTGTTTAAAACGAATGTCCATTTCCTTCCTTCATCCTCCCCTTACCCCTTCCTTTCTGTCCCTCAGAGCTTCCCTACTCTCCATTTGCTCGAAACCTCAGTGTACTCTTCTCTCTCCTTCTCTTCGCATATCTCTCTTACTGCACGGAACTATCGCTTTCTTCTTTTCAGCCGTCATTGCGCTTGTCCTTTCCTTTCCTTCCACACTTCTGAACTTCCTATATCTGCTGTAAGGATGCAGAAGGAGGAGACTGACACACAGGTGGCATAGTGATTGCTATATACTTTTAATTGGTGTAAAAATAAAGAGAACACCTATCTTTCCCTATATCTATGAAGGGTTTCCCTGCCTCAACGAAAGTGCTAATGATTCTGCTAGGATGTCTTAGTAACCACCGTCATGTATCAAAATGTCCCTATCTCTATCCCTTACAGTTATAAGTAAACTAATAAGTAGCACCAAAGTTCTTAGTCCAGGAGAGTGACTTCCTGCTCCTGGACTGGGTGGCAAAATTCTGGTCGCAAGTTCCTTACCAGGGGAAATGACTCCCTTCCCCTGGTTTTAGTACTTCACAAAAAAAGAAAAAAGGATTGCAGGTGCTCTAAAACTCTGCATCAGAACAGTCACTATTTTGTTATCCCAGGGGGAATGTCTCCCTTCCCCTGGATCACTGGTTTGATCCTTCTAGCGGGCTCAACTACCAGAAGAATTACTTTCTTCTTTCTCCTTGCTTTCTTTGGCTTTGTTATCACAGTTCACAATACCAGGGGGAATGATTCCCTTCTACTGGGATTCCTCCAGTTTTAGCTCACAGTTCACAATTCCAAAGTGAATGTCTCCCTTCCCGTGGCCTTCCTCAGTCTTTATCTCACAGCTCACAACAGGGGGAATGTTGCCCTTCCCTTGGCTTTCCTTAGACTTTATCCCACAGTTCACAACCCCAGGGGGGTTGTCTCATTCCCCTGGCATTCCTCAGGCTTTAGCTCACAGTTCACAACCCCAGGGGGAATGTCTCCCTTCCCCTGGCCCCTTTGTATACTTAGTTTCACAGTTCAGCTCCATACTGGTCTGTTCTGGCAAACCTGGTTCACTCCCCTGCCAGGTGCTGCCCCAGAGAAGATAACATATACCGGTCTTCCCTTGTGGGTGTGGCTCCCAAACCCGTATTTCCTTATTACGTGGGTTTGGCATGTCTGGGTTGCTTCCCTTCCAGGTACTGCCATAAAGAAGATGACTTGTGTTAGGTTTTGGTTCTTGGCTGCTCGGCCCTTCCCTGGTGGTCAGTGGCTCTACTTGACCCCCGGAATAAAGGAGACACGCTCCAACTCTCTCTAGGTTTGCGTGCAGGCCCCAGACCCTGCTATGGTGGCCAGTGGTATTTCTGTTCCCACTGCGATGAGGGATTCTAACCCTGACACTATGCTTGGCTCTCCACTCCACCATCCCGGGTCACCTGCGCTTCCCATTGCCTGTTTCCCAAACGGGATGTGTCACCTGCTCTTCTAGGGATTGTGGTTCTTCTTGCCAGACTCTCCAGTTCCCTTCTGATCCAACCGGCTGCTTTCGCCTGCAGCCTCTTGAAACCTGCTGTTTCGGTATTGGCAGTGTCTAGCACTCTCGCTGCCCACTTGGGAACTTTACCTGTTTGGACCCAGTGGTCCACCTCATAACAGGTTGGAGACTGTCACTCCCTCGGCGGTCCCAGTACGATGCAGTCTCCTGCTGGCTCCTCTGCTGCTTCAGCGTCGGCGACGTCTCGCCTTTCTGCACCCTTTGCCCGGTTTGAACTTCCTGAGAAGCTGACATGGGCTCCTCACTTCCGTGGTAGAGGATGCTGAATCCTTCTTCAGTGTCCTTATTATAGGGCTTGTCCCGCCCCTGTGTAACATCAATCCTTGTTGTTAGGGACTCTGTGGTAATCTTTATGCCTCTTTTGAGCCACCTTGTCTCAGTATTTTTAGTTTTGTCAGCTTTCCAGGCACTGCAGCAATACCTGGATCTACTATTAGTAGATGGTAAATATTCAGGTTTGCAAAGATACATAGAAGTATTGAGTAAGGTGCTGGTGCCTAAATAGTTGGGAGGTGTGTAAGGTGTTGGACGAGGGCCGTTATACCGCGGTCTCCCTACATGTTCATCCTTGTACCCAGAGGGGGAATCTCTTCCCATGAGATCCTCCCACTAAGTACCACCCCCAGGGGTCTATCAGTAGTGGCCTCACCTCCCTCGCCTCAAGGGAAAAGGCTCTGTTTCTGGGATTGGCTGTTGTTCTGCTCTCTTGATTTATCTCCCCTTCAATCTATTTGCAAGTCTGCCATTCACCTTTTATTCGGTCATCCCCCTTAGGCCTCGATTGCTTCCACATTGTCATCTGCTTTTATTATACCCTATTAATCCCGGCTTTTGTTTCATTTTCTGTCTTTTGTCTTCAAATACCTTTACGGCATGCTCCCTCTTATTCCCCTACTCGCTCTCTCCGCTCACAATCTGCATTCCTCCTTGTCTCCCCCAACCTCCATGTGCTTCCTCCCACTTCCTTTCTTTCTCTCTATTGGCCCCCTTTGATTGGAATTCTTTACCTTTTGCTTTCCGTTCTTCTACTACCTACCATATCTTTCTGACTTCATCTTCAGTCCTCTCTGTCTGACTCCTAGCATTGTACCTGCATTCTTTGTTACTCTTGCAAGGCACTAATCCTTTGTACTGTTCCATTTTATGTTCAGTGCTTTGGCGAAATCACCATATACATATCAATAAAAACAAATAAATACAAATTAAGTGTTTTAAAGATTCTAAAACATTTTCTATTTTACATAAACGACATATTCTACCAGATCTATTATTACCCAGCATAGGACCCATAACCCGGGTTTCAAGCAGGTTCAAACGAAATTGGGGAAATACACAGCACATTTCTCTATTGGGAAAGTATTTGACATAGTTGTGCCTAGTACCATAGCGAGTCAGATAACCCAAGTACACTTTTATGGAGGGCCAACCTTCTTTTTGTAATTGTTCACAGTTGTCATTGTTGCACCTATGGCATGCAATAACCACCAATGAGCACCAGTGTATCTTACTCTGGCAGGATTCAGATTTCCAGCCTTGTTAATGGGTGAAAAGGAACTTATTCCCCATGCGGTTAAGCCTACTAACATTGCTGCAAGGCTTCCTCTCACTGTCCTGCATATCTGTTTCCCCAGAGAGAGCTTGTTCACACTACCCACACCCAATATGGCTGCTAACAGTCCAGTTTCCCTATTTTAAAATGAATTGGATAACATTGCATACAGCAGGTGACAGCGAAAGAAGACTAATTTGATGGCCTTCCTTTTACTTATTAATGTCTTTGGCACTTCACTCCAGCGAAATGGCACACACCACGTTCAGGCAGCGAGCCTCTGCACAAGAGGATCAAGTCATCTGCTCTCTGGCTACAGAAGTAGCTGTAACCACATATTGATTCATCCCCAAGCCAGAAACAACTCTCGCGATGGTCGACTCAATGATGGGCAGAACATGTCTCACAGTCCATAGAGTGGGGCAGGCAACAATGTCCTCTATGGCCCCTGAACCCCCTCCTTCTCCTCACCAGTCAAGGCCTTCCACACCTTAGGCTCAAGCAGGCCCACAAGGAAGGGACTGCTTGCCCGGCGCTCCACTGTACCCTGCACCTCAACTAAGCTTCAGCGTACCCACAAATGTTCACAGAAATATCCAGAGCCCCTCCATCTGTTTTTCCAGGGTCACCATTCCAGGATATGGGGCAAGGGTTAGTGCTTCACAACAGAAATTCATCTTGCCTGACTACCATGCCACACCCCATGCATGCTTTAACATTTGCACATGTAGTGGAAGGGTAAAGCGTAAAACAAAGGGGAAATCACCTTTACTCTTCACTACATCTGTGGAAAAGTGTAAGTGCTTCCCCCAATTAACAACTGCTTTCAACAGGTTGCAATTTCAAATGGATTCCGCAGTAATTAGTTGCATTACCACCAGTATGAAAATACATGCTGCCAGTAACGCTGCCACTTTTGTCTTGTGTAGTGGGAAGGTGGGCATGCAAATTCCATCCTGCTCCCCAACTCTGCCTGAAAAATGGAAGAGAATCTGCTCATAATTGTACTGATCTGTGTGATCCTGAACATGTAACCCTTGAAATGTTATGTTATGTTATGTTGATTTATACTGTGCACCGCTACCACCCTGGGGCAGTCTCCAGGCTCTCACGTGGCTCTGCAAGAAAGAGGATGTGGTTGGTTAGTGAAGGTAGTGTAGTGTGATAGGAAAGGTCCAGAACCAGGAAAAATTGGATTCTGTGTGTGTTGACTTGCAGATGGTTGATTGCGTGCAATTGCTTGTTGTATCCATACAGGTCAGGCCAAATGCCTGGGTTGTTTTCTATGTGAATGTTTGTTATGTTTGGGGGTGTGTCTGTGTGTTTTATGTGTATATTGTCTGGTATTTAAGGTTGTGCGCACAGGCTTGTTGTATCCGTATGGGTAAGGTCCAGTGCCAGGGATTGTTTGTTGTTTATGAGTCTTGCTTATGTTGTGTGTATGTTTGTGTATAATTTGACTAGCCCTGTGGGTGTGTATAGTACTTGGGTGGTGTGTTGGAGGGGAGCAGGAGAGGGTTGGTTAGTACATTGGCTACTCTCTCATTTCTTCTAGGTGGCTAATCTTCACAATACTATCTAGCGAGACGCGAGGTGAATTTCACAATCCATCTAACTGTGACTCGTGGCTAATCTTCACAGATCTGTCCAAGTGTGACACATGGCTAATGTTCACAAATCTAAGTGTGATGTGTGATTCATCTTCACAATTCTAATAGTGATGCGTGACTAGTCTTCACAATTCAATCTAAGTTTGACGCGTGGCTAGTCCTTACAATTGCTAAATGCTGTATATTGCTACCTTACACAATTATGCTAACTGCAAAACGTGGCTACCATATACAGTTAGGCTAAGTGCAAAACATGGATTCCCTACAAAATTAGGCTAACTGCAAAACCCAGCTACGCTACACAAATGGGCTAAATGCAAGAAATGGTTGACTAACACAAGTGGGCTAAAAAACAAGGTGAGGCTATCTTGCACACTTATACTGAATGCAGGATAAGGCTACTTTACAGAAATCGGCTAAATGTATGTGACTATGTGGTAATAAGAGCAGAGGGGTTTTACTGGAGTACAGTGATGGCTGTACTCCCCACGCACACCACACTTACCTTATTAGTCACTGCTGGTTCACTGTGGCAGGCATCCCAGGCAAACACTGGCAAACACGGGCTGGGGCTGCTTCTTCAGAAGCTGCCCTTTGCCTCTGGCCCTTAGCCAATAGCTGCCTGGGCAAGGCAGCCCTGGGATGGCCAGGGAAGAGGGGTGTTTCCAGGTCATGTGACCAAAATGATTTGGAAATTCCACTTGAAACACAGATGAACCAATGACCCCAAACAGGCTGGAAACTTCTTACCAGGTGCTTGCTGTACAGGATGCCTATGGATCACTAAGTATAAGCCAGGAAAAACCACTGACAAAGGACAGGCACCTCTGACTCCCTCAGCCAGTTGCTATCAAGTGGCAGGAGAGAGGAAAAAGCTACAGAAAAAAATAAAGGACTACACCCCTGAGGTGGTCTTCGCTAGAAGTTGAAACAGCACAAAAAACAATTTGGAAATTCCACTTAGATGAAACCCCCCAAAAAGATCCCAAACAGGCTGGAAATGGCTTACAAGGTGCTTACTGTACAGGATGCCTTGGCATTACTAACTGCAAGCCAAGGAAAACCACTGACAAAGGACAGGCACCCCAGCACAAAAAACGATTTGGAAATTCAACTTAGAACAAAGATAACCCCCCTTACCCCAAAAGACCCCAAACAGGCAGGACACTTCTCTGGAAACTTCTTACCAGGTACTTGCTGTACAGGTTGCCTATGGATTACTAACTGGAAGCCAAGGGAAACTACTGACAAAGAACGGGCACCTCTGACTCTATCAGCCAATTGCTTTCGAGATGGCAGGATAGAGGAAAAAGGAACAGAAACAAAGGACTACACCCGCAAGGCAGTCCTCTCTAGAAGTTGAACCAACATAAAACATGATTTGGAAATTCCACTTAAAAAATAGATTATTTAAAACCAAAAGACCCCAAACATGCTGGAAATGCTTAAGTGTACTGTAGAAAAAAAATAGGGTGGTGGGGGCAGGTACACTGCTTTCTGTAGTAAATCTGAGCATTTCAAGGGCCATACCATTCTGATTGTAATAGGTGGCAGATTGAGAACAAATTAAATTGCTTTTAGGGCATTTGATGTTGATATAAGTTGTATAGTGATTTGACATCCTTTGTAACAAATATAGGATATGCTTGCCAATGTTATGTTTGTTGTTTAAATTCTTGAATACATTCATTTTATCCCGGATATAGGAACTCAACTTGGTAAACAAATAACTTATGTCAATGGATTCTGATAGTGTCTCAATTCAGGTCCTTGCTTAAACGATTTCTAAGATTTTCATTTTCTAGATGCTGTCAGAGACAGCTGCTTTGGAGGGCATGCAGTGCGGTTTGATGACATTATAGCTTGTTTGAACATCAGTTTGTTGCTGGGCTACCGCCCCTGACTACGCATAGGTGATCACCAATGAGCACTGTGGAGTGCTGGGCAGGGATCAGTCAAGAGGCACCCGGAGGAGTGTCTTATGTACTGGACCACCTTTGACCATGCCTTTGCCTGTGCCTGTTCTTGGTGCTCCTCCCAAACTCCTGATGGTCTAGGACGATATCATGTGGCAATATATGGCGTGACATGTAATAAGGAGTGCGTTCTGCTACTGGTCTCACAGCTAAAATCCATATAGTTTCTTATAGATCTTGTTGAATCTTCATTTTATGACGGTTTAAGGATTTTAGTGGTTATTGTTTGCTCTTTATCTATTCATCTATTTATCGTATCCTAGCCTACTGATACTCACTGCTCCACGACATCAACTTTATTTACTTCATTGACTTTACCCATGTTAATCGCTATTTGTGCACGGTGCATAGGTGGGGCTTGGGGGGGCATCTAAGGGGTTCTAGGCCCATCATCACATTGACAACCTGACCCTCTTGTATTTTTTTACTCCCCTAGAAGATACTATAAAAAGAAGATTTACTTGATGTGGTTGCCCCTTGTTCTGGGCCATGGGTGTACAGGTAGATGCAGGGGGTAGATACTGAGGCGATGTAAAGGGGGGGTGGGCATGCTACAGCAAAATAGGTAGTACAACCAATATATAAATACACATGTGAACCAACTACCTAATCTGAGGATGTCAGTAATGTGGTGGAGGATTCATCGATACAAATCTCTTCCAGCCTCCCATGCTCTTCTTTGTTACTCACACCCATTACCCCCAGAAAGTTCAGCAAAGGTCTGAGCTAGAGCTACTTTTAGGGCTATCGGTGAGAACTAAGGGTAAGGTAGGATCAAGTACTGATGGGGGAATCGCATCTTGAGAGTGCACAGTTGGGGAACTGGCAAGGCAATTTGCTGTTAAGAAGGGCATGCAGCAGGGATCTGTGCTGTCCCCCCCTGCTCTTTAATTTATATAGAAATTTGCACCCTGATTGCTTATACATAATAACTGCTGATGTTCCATAGATAGGGGATAGGAGAATTCCAGTTGTGTTATATGCTGACGATACGGTTCTTTTATCGCAAAAGGCAAATGCCCTAAAGTTAGTGGTAGATGCCTGAGGGTCAATGTCAGCAAATGTAGCTGCTTGTCCTTCTCAAGATCGAATAAGTGATCAAGGGACATTTTCTAAATTAATAATTGTTTGCCTTGTGGTTAACCCTTTGGTCACTTAGGAATAAAAATGAATGGCAAACTGGAATTTTCAAAGCAAATAAAGAAATCGGTTTGTACGGTGAAACAGTGTACTGGGCCAATCTTCAGATATGCACAACATATAAAGTCTCACCCAGTTAAACAATTTCTGCCCATCTATAAAATAAAGTGGTCCCAACTGGGGATTTTGGCAGTGAGATCTGGGTGTCTACAAACCCTAAGTTATTATAGAAGGTCCGAAACTCCTTTGTATGTAAATTGATGGGGGTTCAGTAATCGATATGTACTAGCATTTTGAACTAGGTTTTGACCACTTTTGGGTCTATAGTACAGATGTAACCCTCCATGACCCGGTTGAAACTCAGTTTCACAGCCGTGCATTTAAGTGCTATTTATTTAGAAAGAGTTGCAGATCCACTTTCACTTATTTATTTACTTATTTAGTTTTCCATTTATCTATCCATTTAATTCACTTTCTTTCTTATAGGTTTCTCACATTTTCTAATATTAGGTATCCTTATTTGTTTGTCGATCTTCTCTACACTTCTTATATGTTCCTTTTATTTTTAAATCAAGACTAATAAAGGTGCATCTGTCCATGCAGGCACTGAGATTCAGGATTCACTGCATTTGAAAGGGTGGTACTCAGAATGCACATATTTATTTTTAATTATTTAAATATTCCCGTTTTCCACTTATTTTTCCATTCATTTACTTATATTTTCACTTTCCTATCCATATATTTACGTATATATTTTTAATTCCTTATCCCTGTATTTACTTACATATTTCGCTTATCCATCAACTTATTTATATTCACTTATCTATCCATTTATTTATTCATAATTTTCAGTTCATATTTTATCCATATGTTTACTTACATGTTTCACTTATATAGCGATTTAATTATATTATTATTATTCACTTATTTATCTATTTATGTATATGTTTCTATGATGCAACCATTTATATTTTTCATTTAAAGTAATTTCTATCCGTATGTGTTTTACATACATTTTCCTCTAATACCACTTGTTCTTCCTTACCTTGTGTATTCTTAATATATTTTCTTCCCTTCAAGTAGTGTTTTATACAAGTAATTCTTTTCAGAAGTATCTCAGACATTATGAATATGTGAGAGGCTATTTAAGCTCTCATATACGTCTAATGCTTTCAATGAATTGCTTCACTTTTCGCTCTACATTTAAATATGTTTCATCTTCCCCCCGAGTTCCTGGGAGCAGGTCTCTGCTCATACATATGCTCCTCTCTAACAGTAACTACCCACCGAGAAGGAATAGCTTGGGCAGTTTGTTTTTATTTATGTGGGGTATGACTCATATTTCCACCAATAGCTTTGGAACTGAGGCCTGTTGTCTTGGAATCTATGTGGAGAAGGTTTTGTTTTTTGTTTGTTTTTGTTGCATTTATATAGCGCTACAAACCCTCAGACATCTGAGCACTGCTTACCCATGTTGTGTGGTGTTCATTTATCGACCTCAGAAGGATGAAAGTCTGATTTTGGCCCTGCCGGGATTCGAACCTGCGTCCGCAGGCTCTGCATGGATGTCAAAGCGAGCGCTCTACTCGCTGTGCTATCTGATCGGCTAGGTGCTTACTGGTTACTATCCTGAAGAGAATTCCAATCTGAAATCCCATAGGAAATCTTTCATTGAGGCTAAGTGGTCTATCCCTTGAGGTGAAACATATTGATGGCCCACAATGGTTTAAGACGCCGGGTTGTGGGGCTATAGAGAAAGTTCCCACTTGTGAGGAAGCTGTATTTTGTATTCCTGAAGAGAGGTTCATTGGTGAAGTCTGAATGAATTGTCTTCTACGTTTTTTAGGTTTCTTTGCAACCGATAAGTTTGCTTCTGGGCCCCAAGGCTCTAGGCCCAGTTGAGGTGAAATTTTGATCATAGCCACTTTACTGGATTCCAAATTACATAATATTTTGCTCATTAGACAGAGTATCTTGCATTGTCATATGTCCATAATCCAATAGATGGCTCACGGTTCTTATTAACACATCTTAAACTTCATTATTGACTTGGTGAAACTGCAGATACATTTGTTTAATGGGTTTATCTCACTGATCCCTCAACCTGCCGGGAGCTCCCTCCCCCCAAGCCAAGCTTCCTTGTTACCAAAGGTAAGCATGAACTGTAGAGATTAGTAATCTCTACTATCTATTATATGTTGTCTAGCACAGGAGGCCTTCTCTGTCTTACTCCCTCCAGGACTAGTCTAGGGGCTTCCTTGTGCCTAAGGGCTTCCTTCTATAATGTTCCCACACAGATGTTATCAATGATGTTATAATAGGTGCCGATTTGCTCTCATATGCTCTGCCTTTCTATCTCTCCCCTTCCTCCTCTCACTCCCTCTCTCTCCTCCTCTATCTCTCCCACTGTCTTCTTTGACCTCCTACTCCCTCTGGTCTTCTCACTCCCTAGCCAACCCTGTTCTCACTCCTTCTCCTCTTCCTTCCCTCCCACCTTTATCCTTTTCTGTACCTGCGATCTTCTCACACTCCTCACCTCTCTATCTCTACCACTTTCCTCCTCTGCCAAACACGCTCTCCTAGCTCCAACCGTCACCCTTGACAACTATTCCCTCTCATTAGCTATACCTTTTACCTCTCTCTCGCTCTCTCTTTCTCACTCTCACTCACTCACCCTCTCACTGTACCACATTACTACCTCGTATCCCTTCCTCCACTGCCAGGCACTCTCACAGGCATTCCCCCAATCACAGCTTCGCCTTCCTACTGGGAACGACTCTTCTCCACAGACTCTTCACCACACTGAACACCATTCCGTTGGTCTTGCATGTCTGGACCTTTTATACCGGTTCATTTCTGTTTCTAACCTTCCCTCCTCCTCCTCCTCCCTTTGGGCCCCCTTCCCACCTGACCCCAGGGGCCCAATCTATATCTAAACCTCTCCACGGCAGTGCAAGCTTTTTTATCTTAACATCTCTGCACCTGTGTGCAAATTCCTTCTTCAGAGTCAGAACTCCAGTTTGACACCTCCTCCCCTTATGCGGCTGTCCTTACTACTATGTTGTCTGCGGAATGAATTCTTGGAGGCACAGCAGGTGGTACTTTATCTACTGTCTTCATTCCTAAGGCTTTGAAGGCACTAATATAGAGGCCTTGTTGAAATCCGGGGTAGTATGGCATTTCTTTCTGCCATAGTTCACAGTATTGGATTTCTTGTCTCCCTAGAAATCTTCTTAGTCTCTCGGTGTCCCCAAGTAAGAGGATGTTTTTAAAATACCCCTCCAGGACTGTGCCCTCATCTCTCAAGGTCAGCCAGGTTAGTTCTTCCAACTTATGGTGATATACCTCCTTGAGTGGTGCTCTGAATGTATATGTTTCCCTTCTCCCTCTTGTACACTCCTCACATAATATCCAGCCCTCCTCTTACTTCTCTGACCTGTGAATCATATACTCTTCCTCACTCTTGTCATCCGACAGGAAAATCACTTATTTCTGTCTATCCATGTGTGTTTCAAGTGGGGAAGCATTTTTAACTTGCTCCCTCCATACCTGGATACTACCCAGATATGAAGGACAAACTAGTATTTCTTAATAAAAAGCTTGGTAGCAAAGAAGGGATGTCAGTCAGAGGGTTCCATGTGATAATGTCCCTGCAAAAATGTCACCATGCAAACAATTTGCTGAAAAATTGCCATTTTGGGGAGACATTATTACATAGAACATGCGGTGGGCACCCCCGTAACCCTTCCCCCTTTCTCTATATATATGGCCACCTATATAATGTTGTCACAACCTTTTCCCGGCAACAGTAGGTATGGCGACCATATATAGGGGCATTATTACCTGATACCAGCAAGAGGGGAATGGACTACCTATTCTTCTGCACCCTGCAGCTGTAATGTTCAGTTTCTGTTCTATGGTCAATTGGTTTTCTTTCATTTCTCGCCTTAACATATACTGATAATTCACATCTGACATTAACTTCTGTGTGAATTAAGGTAACCATTACCTCGACTTTGTGAGACTGGCCTTAGCCCCATTTTGGTGTTGCAGCTCTCTTTCTATGAATTCTTATTCAGACTGTGCTTTGATCTTCCTGTCTGCAGTCTGTCTTTTCTTTGGTCAACTCCCGTTTTTGCTGCAGTGCCTTTTCGAGATCAGGCCATGCTTTCTCTAACATATCTGTCGTTCCCTTGTTCACTTCTACAGCTTTTACTAATTCATTGGCATCCCCAAAGCTGCAGAATGAGGTTTCTTTTAACTTTTTGAATACTGTTTCCTACTTCTGTAACTTCAGCCTGCACACCCATATCCGTAATGATAATTTTGGTGTTTTCCTATTTACTCTCTTTTCATTTAGATTTTTATAGTCATCATATTATCAAGCAAGTAGTTTTCATAAAGGGCTTGATCATCTATCTTTCTATGTAAGTTCACCTGAACCTGTACAGGTTGTTTATTAATTTCACCCAAATTTGTTACATGGACCCCTGTTGCATTTGATTATTGCTAAGGGGTACTTGAGCCAATTTAGATTGGAATTTTGACAGTGGATTGCAATCAACATTCATGGTAAATGAGCAATTAACAAATAAACAGCCTATATCAATACAATCAACTTTCCACAATAAAAAGCAGAAGCTCTAAACCATCACAAGCTAAAACTGATCTCATCTATAACCACCAAATTGATTCATCCTAATCAATATTCAGAAACAGTCCATCTTGGTGTATGAGAATGTCCCCTTTGTAATGATTGAGGATGCCCCTGCTATGAAAAATAGTTTTGATATAAAGCTTTATACTTTTAGTAAATCAAATACAATACATGTCCTTCAAAATGTGGATGAATCCTATGTGTGACCCAATTAATTAGAGCTAACATTATGGTTGTAATGAAGGCATTGTATTTTGGAACATAGTTCCTTCTTGTGAGACTGGAAGCTGAAAGCCTTACCAGACCAAGATTGAAAAAGGTAAAGACTCATCAGCTCATTACAATTTATCATGGCATTTTGTTTAAAATAGAAGGAGATTGAACCACATATTGTTTCCTTTCAGGACAACTGTGTTTTCTTTTTCAAATCCTCATGTGATATTTCATCTGACACATCACAATATGGATGCTTCTATAAGATCCTTTAATGCACTTGTGCACTATTATGAATTTAAAAAATGTTGGTCCTCTGTATGACATTGGTATATTAATTATTCAATAACCTTTCACAGGGCAGTGTAAACATTGCGCCACCTTCAAGCTTGAAGTTATTGTTATGAACATACCCATTAATTGAAGAATACAATAGTTATGGCCTCCTGAAGACAATTCCGAACCAGAGGGAATCGAAACATGTTGGGGTGAAGGGGTTGTGAAAAGGAGACTGTAACATAGCAACCAGAGATGTTTTTAATGCAATCTTTTTTGAGTTGGTTTTGTGGCTCACAGATTGTCACTGAGTGTGGTGAAAGTGATTTGTTTTCGGCATTATGTTGTAGTAGAATCTGATGTTGTGGCATTGGCCTTGTAAAAAATATGTCCGACATTTCTTGAAGAAATTGATCGTAATCAACAATGTATTTTAAAAGGGCAAATTATTGAATAAAGCAAATTGTATCAAACTTGGAGATGTTAGAGTTAGTCCATATGTGCATTTTAAAATCATAAAGGCCTACGTATCAAGGGGATTTCTGAATGTTTATATGTGGACAAACACAGGCCTGGCCCTGGGGATGAGCAAAGTGTCTGCATGGTTGCCTGAAATTGGCCTGACAGGAGAGCATGTAGCAAACGTGACAATGGGGCGAGGAAGATGCTGGACCGCATTCAAAGTGCAATGCAGCAAAGAATCAAAGCAGTAGCAGAGTGGAATAAAATCCAAGCTGTATCTGGCAGGAGTGGCCTGGTAAAGAATCAGAGTGGTGTCTGGGGGCAGAGTAAAGGTACTGGGTCACATCTGCAAGGAGCCACCTGGGTTTCAGGTAGGGAGTGGTGGAGGGTTGGCCGGGGATGATGGAAGTCCCAGGCTCACTCTCAAGAGCAGCCTGAGTGAACAGGGGAGCAGCGCCAGTGGCAGGGTTCACAGCAGCACCCCCACAATTACAGGTTAGAACTTGGAAGTGGCACAGCATTCCACCATTGGTCAATCTGTGGGCTATGTGAGATTTGAAAGATGTACCATATTATACAGCCTGCGGATTGCCCAACAGGAACATGTTGAACGTTCCAAAGAACATAATACAAGATAAGACAACATCAATACAATGTTATAAAGTCCTAGTTTCCCATTTCATATAACTAGTTTAATCAAGTGTAACAATAATTGATAACCTGAACATTTGACAATGGTTATCAAATATTTTCACTTACGTAATTCAAACAATTATCAATTACACTTTTTCCTTTAGAATTCGGTTACATAAGTTAATGAAAACATGACTTTGTGTTGCTTGCAGGGTGTAGCACTCAGGGGTGATAGAAAAGGGGGTCTCCTTTCTATTAGATACATAATAGAAAGCATTTGACAGATTTGATTGATTTATCAAATGACTGTTTTGTTGGTTCTAAAATAACACCCTGTGCCCTTATTATATAATTAGCCACCCCTCCCTTTTCCTGGTTTCATGGCTAAAGGGTAAAAGAGAATATTCCATGAACATTTTATGTCTCAGGTTCCTATGGGATCAACAACATTTCAATTGAGATATCAATTGAGATATCTAATTTGCAGCTACTGCGGAACCTTCCATTCAGTTCAAATGGTCCATTCTGTGAATTCCCACAATCACCAGGGGAATGTAATTGATTCATTTTACCCATGGATAATGATCTCATAATAATCAGTCATCTTCTGTGGTAAAAAAAAATCCCTATGTATCTGTGGGGTGTTTGGTTCGCATCTGTCTACTTATTTTGGGCCAGGGAGGAACTGGAATTTAGGGCAGGGGTCCTTCGCTCAACTAGTAGTCCCAGGGAAGTCTGCCTGTCATAGGCAGCTTTGACGTCTGCTCAACCTGATGGGTCTTGATCCTGTCAGGTAAGCTCTCTGTGGTTCTTCCTGTGCCTTCAGTCCGCTTGGACGTACGTTGGATTTGTCTTTTTGCTAAATTCTGTTCTGTTGTGTTGGGTTTTACTGTAACATCATGATGTGTTGAGATTTGGTGTAGAACTTGTGTGTCTCTCTCGCTTTATGTGGTGGTATAGTAGCCCATGACCCTACCAATATGGATGAGTGTCTGTGCTGGACTGAATCTGTTGAATGTGTGCAAATAGGAACTGACCCTTCTGGTAGTCTTTGTTTTACCCTTTAATTAATATTGGCTATGCCACTGTGCTAGATAATGCTTCCAAAGGAGAGGGTATTTAATTACTGTTACTGCCACTTGGTCCCGTGGAGTTACCATGGGATTACAAGTGGTGGTAATCCCCCATTTTGGAGTCCCTAGCACTCCATGGGTATTTTTGGTAGATGTACCTCCGGCAAAATGATTGTGTGGTAAATCCACCAAGTTCTGGAGCTAAAGTGGGGGATTTATATCCAACAACAAGCTAGAGGTAAATCTGACAGTTTTCCTCTGAAAATCAGCTGATTTATTACAAGATAGTTACACCAGCAGTAAACCTACCAAAAATGATAATTTGGCAGTGCTGGAAAAGTGGTGCTAAGGGAATTACCACCACTTTTTTCCCACACCACCAAACTTGGTCCAGTCTTCTTTTCTAGACTCTAGGGATAGCCATGTGATTAAATAAGTGCAACTCTTTTTCATCTGTTATGTCCTTTTGTAAATTGCTTTATCACTTTATGCGCATTATTACTTTGTCTGGGTAATGCAATTGGATTCCAAGCATTCGTAAATGCTCCTGGAGTACCTTTCTTCTTTTGGTCTTAAGGCTTCTGTTCTTTCCTGGTTCAGCTCCTACCTGTCTAATAGAACTTTTTCTTTCCCATGGGCAGGTTAGACCCCTAAGTCTTTCCCCCTTGATCATGGAGTACCCCAAGGGTCAGTCCTAGGCCCCTTCCTTCTGTCATTGTATACCTCACAACTCGCTGCTATTATCTCCTCTTTCGGTCTTTCACATCACTTTTACGTGGAAGATACACAACTTTTTCTATCCTTCTCTTGCTTCACTTCTGATATACACCATACCCCCCAGCTTGTCTCACTGCTATCAAATCTTGGATGGCATCTCACTTTCTCACCCTTAATGCAGGGAAGACGGAGGTCCTGTTCTTCCATGCTAATACTCTCCCTCCTCATCCTCCATCCCCGTTCATATCTTTTCCTCCTTCTAATCTCCCTATTTCGTCTACAGCTCGCAACCGTGGCCTTTATTGTGACTCACATCTTTCCTTTGCCCACCACATCTCTCTCACTTCTCGTTCCTGTCGTTTCCACCTTCATAATATCCGTAAAGCTCATTCCTTCCTCACTTTCCAAGCTTGTAAACTTCTTATTTCCTCACTTATCTTTTCTCAACTCTTCTACTGTTCCACCACTCTGTTTGGTCTTCCGAGCTCTCGTCTTGTACTCTAAGATCCAGAGGCGTTGCTAGGGGGGGTGTAAGGGGGCTATATCCCATGGTCTTTTGGTTGTAGCCCCGGATAGAATCTCGGGAGCTATAGCCAAAAGCCAAGCTAGCCCCCAGTCCCGACAGTTCCAACATTAGCGTAGCCCCGGATCTTTTCTTGACCTAGCAACACCCCTGCTAAGATCAATCTACAATTCTTCCATTCGTCTACTTTGTCTTCTTCCTTTTCAATACTCTATTTCCTCTTCCCTTGCTTTGCTTGGCTGGTTACCTATTCACTCCCAAATTAAATTTCATTTCCTTTGTCTAGTTTTCAAATTCCTCTATGGACTTGCCCCCGATTACCTTGCTGCGCTTTTATCTTTCTACACTCTGGCTCACTCTCTCCGGTCTTCTTCTCTCTTCAGGCTCAGCGTTCCCTGCCCTCCATGTGCCCAGTCCCGTTTTCGATCCTTCCACCTTCTTGCTCCACTACATTAGAATGCCCTTCCACTATCTCTCTGCTCCATTACTGTTTCCTTGAAAACCTACCTTCTTCAAAATACCTGAATGTTTGCTACCAGGATTGATTTTTCACTGCTCACCATTTTTTGTACCGTATCTTGTTTTTAAAATGTACAGCACTTTGGTTTAAGGCGCTTTATAAAACACAAATAAAATACAAAATAAAACATTTATGCAATCTTTCTCATAAAGAGATATATCTACTTTGAATTTTAAAGCATTTGAGAATCACTTAGTATGCATTTCGTTGTATAGCTCTTTTGAAGCTGTTATGGAAAAGTGTTTAAGCAATTTATTAATACATGCTTGTCTTTTTACGCATGTGCCATGATCTTTGGGTAACATACTGTAACCCTGGGGCTGACGTCATTAGTATGAATTACTTTAATAACTAGTATTAGATGTCTTTGCTGCACCAGAACTGAATGCCCATATATTTCTCAACAAAAGCCTACATGATGTGCAGTTATTTTGGTGTCAGAGGTCAAAGCATCCATATACTTTTTTGCGGCTCCATTATGCAGCAAAACAACACAGATATATATTGTACATCTTTGAGTTGATTTCCGGCTTTCTCCGAGGCTGGAGACATCAATTCCCAAAGGGACAAACCAATCTATACATGCTTTAAACAACAACACTAAAAACATGTTGGATTTTTTAAATTCTTTTTTTTAATTTTTCTGTGGTTGATAAATCAACCTTCAACAATCAACCAATAAAAACAACATGAATATTACATTATTTATACAATGACTTAAAATCAACATTTCAAAATTAAAACATTTACCAGAATTTCCCAAAATTGCTATTAACAAGACAATTCAGATAGATTAAATGACCTCAAAAAACCAACCATGGCAATTATATCTGAGGATACCAGGCCTCCCAAGCATCTCTCCCAGAAATATACCAAATCAATATGATCTAAGGAGTGAAAGTAATAGTATTTCCGTCTCATACATTGATGCACAGGACATTCAAGCACCAACTGCTCAATAGTTTCTATCGAGTTCTTGTCCATACAATATCTAAAGTTAAGCTCATCAGTTCCTATCTTCTTATGTCTAAGGAAAACTTCCTTGGTTGGATTAAGGTTCCATCGGAATCTCACAAATGCACTCCTTACCAACCAACTGGAATAGATGGCAAGAAACCAAGCTAGAAATCCCAATTTCTTATAGTCCGCTTTCCATTTTTTCAGTTGTTTTTATACAGTCAGTTTTCTCAAGCCCCTTTTAGTGATATCTGGTCTAAACTAGAGCTCCTCTCAAAGGGACCCAATTTTTTGTAGCAAGCCATCACAGAGATTAACAAAGGATTTAATAGCACACATAGAGCCTCCATTCTGCTGACGGTTCATCATTTTACAAATATCCCTGTAGAGAGTTTCTGGTTCACCATCAAGGATTCTACTGAATAGATTTAAATAATTCCAGATTCCCCTAATTACAAATGATTGAATACCCTCATGTTGGATTTATACTTCCAGAATTGTTTTCAATGTTGCACCTACAGCTTAATTTTTTACAAGGATGGAGTCCCAACGTAATAACTATTTGTAATTCCATGCAACATTTCTTTTATTTGTTTTAGCCTAATTAGTATATCATAGTTATTGTACATATATTTTTTTTATTCTTTATTGAATATAGCTGAATAAATCAACTTTTTCAATATTTAACAAAATTCATCCACATATTAAATACATTATAAACATCATATATAACAATAAAAATAAAATAAAAATTACTAAATGAACCAAGACAATCATAACATTTTAAGAAAGATAAAAATAAAGAAGGAAACAAGAATTATTCTAAACCTAACCAGATAGGAAAGAAAATTTTAACAATTTAAACACCACCTAATTTAAAAATTAAACATAATTATGACTCATAGTTTCCACTCAAACATAGTACCATAAATAGAGTTTCTTAATTGTTCAGTCAAAAAGATGTCATATATTGTTTTTGCATGAAATAGACACATTTTGAAAACACAGGCACCATCCCGAAAGTGACTTTTCTCAAACATTATAGGTTAGATCATTGATTTTGAAAGTTCCTATAATTCACATCTCTATAAAGAGACATGATTCTCTTTCAATTTTCTTGCTGCCAAAAAATTGTGAATAGCAATATGAATACCTGTCGAGCTAGTAGAGAGTAATACCGACCATCGGGTATCAGGCGCTATCGCACTAAAATAGGACATGTGCAGATCAAAATATTTTCTTCTCAAATTATTTACCACCGGACATTCGGCTATAATATGTTTGAGGGTTTCCTTGACGGCCATGTTCCGACAGAAGGTACAATAATTCTCTTTCAAAGGCAACAACTTTCTTCTGGCCAAAACGTCACGCGTAGGAAATAGATTAAACCGAAGACGGAGGATAGTTGTTCTTACTTGTGGTGATGGAGACTGATTTAAGTAGGAGGCCATGACTTTGAGCCTTTTATGTTCATAGGATAATACTTGAAAATCTTTATATGAGAGGCACTCGGTTCTCGTATTAATCCAATCTCATCTGAAGATTTTTGCTTTTGCTCGAAAAGGATTGACAATAAGAACTGCCAACCCCTGCGGTAGTGGCCATATAGTTATGGTTAAGTGGCTCAACTCATAGTAAGGGCACTTTTTGGGAAGCTCATAACTTGCCCCCCCCCCCTGGACGAATCCTTACCAAACTTCGCAAATCTCGTAAAAAAGTATATGGCCCGGTCTGCACTTTTTGGCAAGTTTTGTGAGGTTTCGTCAAGTTATAGGGAGGGGTCCCACATTTTTTTTTTCCATAGACATATTGGAAAAAAACTTTGCTCACGCATACAGCCCAAACCGCCGGACATATTTTCACCAAGTTTGCGCCAGGAGCGTCGGATTGGACCAAAAAAGTAGGTCCAAACAAATTAGTGATATCTGGGTTCAGTCCGCGGACCCATTTCCCTGTTCGGTCCATGCACAGACACCCGTTGGCCTAGAGGGTGTCGTGATGTCCGAGGACATCGGATGCGCCAACTGATTGGCTGGTGAAAAGCGTGAAGTCCATCAGATTTTTGGAAACACCCGCCATGTTGGATGCGGGGACTGACGCTGGTGTCCGTGGACACAGCGGTCGAAACATATAAAAAAACACAATATTGAACTTCTCAAACTTATCAAACAATCTCTGGGAGGTGAGGGATGATGAGGAAGGGATGGGATATGGCCATAAGAAGCCAAAAACTGGTGTGTTTCACCCCCGAAGTCCACGAACACTCGGGATGTTCGGGGCAGTCCTGTATTGTTTGCGAACACTTCAGATGTTCGGGGACATCTGTGCCTATTTCTGCATTACAGGGTTGGTGAAAATCAGTTCTTGGATGGCTTATAACTTTGGCGCCACTCAATGAAACTGCATGGAATTCTATTCTAGACCTGATTCTGAAAGGTTTTGCAAAGTGTGGTGGGATTCTGTAAAGAGGGGGCAAAATTAGAGGGGGTTCCCAAAATATTTTAAAGGCTCATAAATGTGGTGCGATTTGACGAATCTGCACAAAAGTTTGCAAAACGATTTCAAATCTAGATATAAATGATTTTACAAAGTTTGGTGGGATTCTGTCAAGAGGGCACAACATTAGAGGGGGGCCCCAAAATATTATAAAGGCTTATAAATGTGGTGCCATTTGACAAATCTGCACAAAATTCTGCAAAACGAGTTTAAATCTAGATATAAATGTTTTTGATATGAAATGATATGGCATTTATAACGCGCCTAAACACAGGTGTTTCAAGGGGCAACGAGGCCAGGGAGGGGAAACAGAGGGAAGACAAGAGACAACGATCCTACTAGGCCAGGTGTCATTGAGATAGTGCAAGTGCAGGGGATGGGGTTGAGGGGAAAAGTGCAAAGGGAGCGGGAAGGGGATAGTGCGGTACATAGGATAGCATTAAGATAATAAATAAATAAAGACAATAATTAAAAGTGCGGCCAGCAGGTGGCAAGTGCAAGGGTAAGTGCAGACATCAGGGATCAAGTGCTAGTCGTGGGGTGTAGGGATAAAGAACATTCCACGGGTGCAAGGGTTGCCAGGGGGGCAGTGCAGGTGTGCAACTGGCAGGGAGGGGACCTGGGCCGATATCAGGGGATGGCCAGGTAACCAGTGCAGTTTCAGATTCAGCCAGCAGATCAGCAGTGGAGAGGAGGAGAGAAAGCAGAAGCAAAGAGTAAGTTCTTGAGGTGCTTCCGGAACCGGAGATGGTACTCCTTAGGTTTCAGAGAGGCCGGGAGGCTCTTCCAGAAATAAATGTACTTTGCTAAGTTTGGTGGGATTCTGTCAAGAGGCTAGCAAAATTACAGGGAGGGTCTCAACATTTTTAGATGGCTTATAACTTTGTTGCCATTTGACGAATGTGGACAAAAGTTTTCAGAAAGATTATTGACCCAACCGTGAAAGTGTGTGTAAAGTCTTAATGGATTTTGTCAAGTTGGGGGCTAAATTATATGACTATTGTATGTACATACATTTTGACACGTTTGAAAAAATAAAACATGGGCTCATTTCAAGCAAACTCGTATAAGGATCATTGGCAAGGACCTGAAAGTATGGTTTTGCAAATGTGCCCCTGTTTTATTTTTTGACAAGTGTCATAATGTAGGTACAAAAAATAGTGATATACCTTTGGTGACTGAGGTAAAGCCTGTGGCCATGGGCAGTGGCCAGATTGTCTGTGTCATTTTATAAGGTCATTACACGGACAATCTGGTTACTGGCCATGACCGTGAGGCATGAAAAATTGGGTTAAAGTGGGCATGTCCACCTGGGACCGGAAATGCGGTTGAGTTATTCGAAAGTGCGATAGGTTTAAAAGGGAAAAATAATTTGCTCATGGTAATATGATCATAAGGTTCTGTCTTCACCTTCTGCAGGCTGCCATGGAAAGGGAAGAGGGGAAAAAATGTGCTCATGGTAATTTGGTCATAGGGTTCTGTCTTCGCCTTCTGCAGGCTGCCATGGAAAGGGAAGAGGGGCTCCATACGGAACCCCGCCTTCCCTTTCCATTTTGGCCATCTTGGAAAAGGATTTTCCTTCCTACCGCGGGACGCTGCAGGAATCTCGCTGTAAGTGTCATGCACAACAAATCAGTTGCACAACCACGCACCATATTGCTTGACACCCCGACACACACTGCTAGACTCCCCGGGTCACAGTCCGCCTCCCAAGTCATCACTTCACCTATGGTGCGAGGGAGTCGTCATCACCGGCGGTTTCGGGCTGTGCACAGAGGCCGGCCCGGTTTGTTGCCTCGTTTTCATTGGCAACTCCCGTGGAGGCTGCATTCGGGCTTGAGCACTCGATCACGGTTACTTCCTGGGTTCGCGATGGTTTCCCGATCACGTGGTCAAGTTTCCGCTGTTTCACAACTCTGTTTGGCGCTTTCAGGATTTTCGTTGTTTGCTTCATCGGATTTTGGACCCAGGCTTACGAACCACGGATTTGCTCTCTCTTGCTCCACGGATACTGTCACTCGGAACTTTGCACAGATTTTTGGTACTCTTTTGCTACGCTCAATGGATTGATTTTGGATTATCCCTTTCTGGCTTTTGATCTTCCGACCATAGACTACGTGACCAGTTCCAAGTTCCCTTCGGCTAGGGAAGGGCTACAGGCACCAGCCGGTACCTACCATCTAGAACACGTCTGTCTGGATCTTTGACGCTCCCTCGCATCTGACCCTAGGCACCCTAGCTCCATCCCGCTAGATTTAGGTAAGAAAGTTATTGCACGCTCTTTCATATCAAAGTACTGTGTTTGCCTGTGCTAACCCTAACTTCCTTTTAACAGCCTCTGGGATCCTCAGCGTCATCAGATCCAGTGAATCATCAAACCACCTGTGGCCTCAAAGCTCGCACAGGGAGTTCCTTTACTCTTTTCCTGTGGGTGATTTGTGGACAGAGGCCCCTTTATTCTTCACTACGCGGCAAGTCACGACAGTAAGAACAATAATCGATTTTGTAGCACCCCGGGTTCCTGCTTTGGGAACCAGGGGTGCTAATGGCCTTTAACCACCATAGCAGGGCCTGGAATGGAGAATAATGGTATGGAACCCTTGTTATTTATTTATTTATTTATTTATTTATTTATAATGCGCTGAAGCCTGCAGGCATCAGGGCGCACACAGACACACTTCGCTTGGGCCGATAACTTGGGCTGCCGGGCCGTGATCCCCCGTTCCAGTCCTTGGAACGGGGGTTGAACACCATTCCCATTAGCATAACACAAAATGCTAATGGAATTGTTGGAAAAACTTATTGAGTCTATGTACTTTACAGAGAAATGTAAAGTAGATGGAGTCTATAAGATTTTCTATTTATTCTATTTTTTAACTGTGAAAGGTGGTTCCTAAAGGAAACATTCTTTTGTTGTTTAAAAAATATTTTTGCAGGAGAGGTTAGAACGAAAGGTGGGGAGGGAAATGAGGGAGGAGGCACCAAGCTCTAATATGGAGGGGCAGGTGGACAGGGGAAGATTTTGCGCGTGTGTTACTTCTAAGGTAGTGGGCAGTGTTTCTCATGCTCCTTCATTACAGCTTCAAAAGCACTTCGAAATTGCACCTGCAGAGTGGTGTGTTGCAGTATATACGGAAGACTGTTGTCTTCGAAAGATATGGATCAACAGCCTCTTTTATTGCTTCCAAGATAGCTGGTGGGATTTTGTGTCCCACAGAAGTAGGCTGTGTGGTTACAGTATTGGTTGGGGAAGACGATGTGGAGGAAGATAGCCTACTACTTGCATAGAAAGGAACAATCTTTCTGAGAGCATTGCAGTGGTTGGATTTGGTGTGGCGGCGCAAGGTGGTCCCGTAGGAGTAATGTCCAGGTAGTCCACGACTGAGTACTCAGTGCATTTCACTTTTGTAGCTTTAGCTTTTGGCACATACCAAACAGTGGTAAAGAACGGCCACACCCATGATTCTCTCTGGGTGCTAGAGGTAGGCACTTCCTCAACCTCATCTTCTTGGTTCACTTCATTGTCTTTGGAAATACTGTGCTTTTTATGTTGTGTGGGTCATCCAGCTGGTGGTGCTGGTGGCTCTTGGGGAGGCAGGATAGCAATAGCTGATGCCATTTTTAAGATAAATAGCAGTTTTGCTACTATTCCTCCAAGTATGTGCTTTGTACTAGATTGTTAATGGATAATGAGTAAGAATAGGTGTAGGAGCTGTGAAAGGGTAAATTTTGAGTTTGAAAGTTCCTAGATCAGTAGAAAATACAGTTCCAAACTGTCCTCGAAGCAAGGACCTGAACGCAAAGTGCAAACGCGTTCATGGAGACGTCATCATGCCTAGCGCAAGCGCATGGTCACGTGGCACTGTCCGGAAGGTCCACGATGGCGTCAGACGTTCGCGGACATCGACAGAAGCAAAAGTAGTGGAAAAGGTATAGAAGTGTTAAAAATGATACTAGAATGTGGGAAATGGCAGAGTTTTAAGGTGAAACTTTGTAATTTGGATACAAATGTTGCTATATTGGGGTAGGTATGATATTTTAAGTTGTAGGAAAATAGCATGCACTGGTAAAAACCCATGAAATTCTCTAAAAAAAACTTTGTTAAAGAGACGTTATGGTTAAGTTGCACCAATAAAAACCTATAATACTCGCTGACAAAACTCTGTTAAATGGATATCAAGGGATATTGTATTTGACCACAGGAGTTGCCTAGTAGAGCCTATGTTCAATCATTTGCAATCATTGCAGTAATTAAATTAAACAAGCACTACATTGATGATGACTATGGAAAGGCACCGAGCCAATGCTGTATGATGAGGATCAAGGCATGATGTCTTCTTCAAGTCATCCACCAAAAGATACAGTGAGATTATTTAGTGGGACTTGTCATTGTTAAACCAATAGCTCTAGTGATTGGCTGCTCATCTGAATGAGGTGTGACTGTCATACCATGATCAGAAGGCATTAGCACCACTACTTTTCTGCCCTGCTCCTCGGTAGTGCTTCTGCTATTTTAAAACCACTCTTTTGACACAATGACTACAGCTCGACAAGAGTACAGGCATTAGCAGTGGCCAAACCACCTACTCACCCCCACATTACTACTAAAACAGTAGTGATCCCAATCATAAAGGTAACACAAACATAGCCCAACAGACAAACCTCCTTCATCTTTTGTGGCAAGGTAGGCCAATGATAGGCTGTACCACAGGAGGGCTGTGAGCTGAAAACAGTAGCACCCAAACAGCAATAGTACAAGGACTCAAAAATAAAAGAATGTCCTATCAAGGGTCTATGAAATATAGGGCCTGATTCTCAAAGCGTTTCTCAATGTGATGGACCCATTGACAATAGTTTATGAATCAGGCACATAGACTTTTAATTAACCAATAAATAGTGCAAATAGCTATCCCCTGTAAAGGAACACCGAAAATGCAAGATGTTGCAGGATAACACTCTGGGTAGATCAGCAGGGATGTTCAGGCCCTTGTTTGGCACAAAAATCACTATGGTCCCAAAAGTGGACAGGGGGGACCGGCCTTTTAACAGTGCCTTTTTTTTGTGTTTGACAGTATCAAACAGGGTTTCTGTGTGCTTTATTGCGGTTGATCTGGTGTCAAGACGTTACAAGTCGCATTGATCGAGCAGTAAATTGGCAGTTGGGTTTTGGGGTTTGGTGTGGATCGAGTCGGTGCCCGGGATGATGTGAGTTGATGGGTCCCAACAGGTTTGAGTTGGCGGAAAAGTAATTTGAATCAATGCTTCATCTGTGTCCAGTTGGCATGTAACACAATGGCTTCCAACGGGTTAACGCAGCAGTTGAGTTGGGTAGAAATAGGGTGTAGTTTTGATGTGATGCTTGAAAATACAGCAAGTCTGATGCTTCCACAGTGGTGAGCCGGCGCTCAAGTTGAGCCTGTGTTCATCCTCACTGGTGCGAGATGGCTCTGAAAATGCAGGTAATCATCTTGTAGTTCATGGAATGCCAAATGTAACACCACAGGTCCTGTGTTGCTCGAAAGGCATTGAGCACAGTTGAAGCAGCTCGAAGATGGCTCAAAGTGGTGAAACAGTATTCCAGCTGCTCTTGGACGTCCGAGTTGGTCCCAAATTCAGGGCTTCAAAGACAAGGTGAGTCCTTCTGCTGCACTCCCATTCTAGGGAGCTTGGCTGGCACTTAAAGGGGTTTCTGAAACTCCAATGACAGGGCCCTGGTTCCAGAGCAGCCCCCGTGAGGCATTGGACCAACAGCACTTCACCCCCAATATGCCATAGGAATGGTTAGTGAGTGGAACTTTCCTGTGCCTTGGATGCCTTCTGCCTTCACCTCCCTGGAAGAGGACTTTGGAATGGACTGCACTGCCAACAGACGTACAAAAGTGTAATCTTCTTGTTCTTCTAAGAGTCCAGGAATGAATCAAAGAATAATGGGGTGTCCCTTTCCTTTTAAAGGCCAATGTCAACAGTGGATTAGCCCAAAACAAGCCTGCTGTAAGGGTTCCAATCCCTGTTAGTTTAACACATGCTATTCTCCTTATGAGATTACTCTGAGAGGGCCTTCCATGTGGGAAATGGAGGGATGGGAAAAAGGAAGACAGCACTATCAGAAAGCAGGATGGTGGAGTCCTACGACTACCTTCCCTCTCTGGCTACTATAAGTCTGTCCCGTACAGGCTTCAACGGCATTCCAGAGATTAGCATCCTGGTGTGAGGATGGCTTTGTTGTGTTAGTGCTGCCTCTGAAGCATTGTTCCTAGGAGACCTCATAGGGGAAATGTCTATGCCCTGCAGGAAGGTGTGTCCCTTCCTAATGGAGAATCAAAGGAGGCAGCATCCTGGCTATTGCTCCATGGGGCAGCTATGGAGACATTCAGCCTAGCCACAAAAACACATCAGCCTTATCACATCTGAGACCTGCTGACTCTGGTTTGGTATCAGATTGCAGAGGCTTTAATAACTGTGTGCTCTTATAGTCAGCATGCCACAAGCAAGCATGTCTTATATTTAGAAATGTACCCACCACCAGAATAACTCAGGCAGGCAATTATTATAATTTAGATCAGAGGTGAAGAAGTAAAATTGCTACCTTTGCCAGGTGTCAGAGATGCACAGGTAACCTTTAAACCTGCTCTGTACCCCAGCAGAGCTGCTGCTGTAATTGTCAGTACAAGGGTTGCAGCAAGGCACCTGTGTGCACTATTATTTTGCCATGGACCATTTTGAAAGGAGTTTGTTTAGCAGACTTCCCTTTCAGAAACAGTGTTATTTGCATCACTTTATATTAATCATCATCATCATATTAAGTTTATTAAAAAACAGATGATCCATAAACCATAAACAGAATAAAACTACATAGTAGTATAAAATACAATTCAACTTTTTTTTCTTTTTTTAAAATCCACGGTATAAACTTACAAACATTACATATACAAGGATTAAAAATGTGCACGTGTGTAGATCAAGATAAAATTCACTGGGGGCGTCCAGAGTTCAATCATATTTTGGGCAGTGGATTTAGTTCTCCGATACCAGGCCCTTCTTAAGTAATCCACTGTGCCCCAGGCCACTGGCTTCGTAGCAGCTGAAAGCAGATAACATAAAGCAGGCCTAGCATGAGACAGGCCAGCGGACCAAAGTAGTGACAAAAGTGTTTTCCGTTTTAGGTCTGTGTTGTGCGACAAAAAAAACACAAAATGTAGAAGGTCCTCCACCGGCCACTGACAGCAGGGACAGGATGTGGGTTGCACATTATGGGTCCAACTTTTTGTTCGAGCCCCTAGCCATAAGCAATCAAATCGGGCTCAAGTCAAAGCCCAGCGATCTGCAGGATTATCACTGTGGAGCAGGTACGGCTGAATAGCATCCACAGATGCTAACACAATATGTCTTCTATTTGGAAAATTGCCACCAAAATGGATTTAAACATTTGCTTGTATGCCCCGACCGCTCACAAGGTCAAGAAAATTGAGAGGCAAACAAGATTAGCACAGTTTAACTGTCTAATGCATTTCTGGATGTACATAAGCCAAGGAATTTTCTTTACAGCTGAGCCACTCACCAGGGTGATCTTATGTGAGAGAGTGGCTTTCTGGTTAGCCCATAGTGCCAACCAGTGCGAGACTGGGGCCAATAACCACTAGTCAGCAATATGGGGACATCCCAATTCCAAATGTATCCCATAGTTTGGAGCAGACTGTGGTAGCCCAAGCAGTTTTTAAGAAAGGAATTCTCTACATTTTTGATTTTTGGAATCCTTTCCATACCCCACAGTGCTGCCCCGTAATTGGTGGCAGTTTTTGTTTGAGCCCTGTATACTTCAAGAATGAATTTGATTGGGCGCCCCACGCAGTTATGTTGAAAGCGGGACAAACCCCCAAGCACCAGTCTCATCCTCATACATTGCTTATCAACATGGCCGAGCCCTCGCCAGTTTTCCGTAAAACACATTTGCAGGTAATCAAAACTAGTGACCCTCGGGATGGTTTGCCTCCACTCCATATCATGCACATCTTGAGATGTCTAACACCTGAGCTCTTACATGCCATGACTGCTGATTTTTTTGAGTTAACAGTCAACCTATTGGAAGCCATAAATTGGGTGTAAACATCCACCGAGGACTGATAGGCTCTGGGGGTACGAGCAAATAAAACCATGTCATCGGCATAGCCTAAGGCCCTCATTACGACCCTGACGCTAAGTAACGTACATTACCGCCATGGCGTAATTAACGTTTCCGTGCTGGGTCGAAGCCGTAAAAAGCGGGACATTACGACCCATCGGGCACGAGCATTGCGCCATGGCGGTAATGTAAACAGCGCCATGGTGTTAATGCCCCCAAAACGGCACCTACCGGCATCACATGCCGCGTAAGGTGCACTACTGCCATCTCGGCCACCGATCTTAGCACTGACCGTAATTAGCGGTCACCGTAATTAGCGGTGACCGCTAGTAAGCGGAAACGGAAGTAGCGTCATCGCGGTGGAACGGGAAAGAGCACGGCGGCCATCTTTAAAAACACAATCCATTGTAATCCTCCACTACCACTGCACATCTGAAGCCCGAGACCTTGCAGAAAGCTACAGCCACATCCACGCATCCCCACAATGCCAAAAGTTGTTAAAAAAGCCTGCGATCGGCAGCGGCAGGACCGCTTCAGCAGGGAGGAACTAACAATGTTGGCTGAAAAGCTACAGGAAAAGGCGGACATCGTCTTCTCCGCAGAAATGACAAGACCAGTCATAGCCCGCAAAAAGGCCATATGGGAACTCGTAGCACAACGGGTCAGCGCTGTAGGAACCACCCCACGCACCTCAAAACAGTGCCGCAAAAGGTGGGATGACCTCCGGCTCCGAGTAAGGAGCATACTGTTGGCCAACCGCAACATGGGCATGGCAATTGGCGGAGGAGCAGACTCCCCAATTAAGATGCAGCCATGGGAGAGATATGTGCCTGGAAGATCGGCATGGAGAGCATCGAGGGGGTCGGTCGAATGGGGAGAGGAGCCCCGACATCAGGAGACACAGGTAGGTGCCTCTAATTTAGCCATGCGAAACCCCCTGAATTCCACTTACATGTGCATCACAATGTTGCCCTTTAGGGTTAACGCAACACATCAGCAGAAGACCTACACCCTGCACGCATGCAGCATGCACACTCCACAGCAGACACCCACATTCCTGCATGTTCAACCCACCCAAAAGGGAGACAATCTGTATGTCACAGCCTACAAAGTGCACCATCTATCCATCAAATTCATGGCAGTCACCACAATGCCTGCTCAATGTCCGCTGACCCATCAATAACACTTTCCTTCCTCTGCTCCACCACAGGCTCCCAATCGGACACCGGCAGGGACGAGAGTGGCACCACACCTGCCAAGAAGGCCAGGCCAGAGGCAAGAGCACACCAACCATCCACCTCTGCTGGACCCAAAGACAAACCACGGCAGCCAAAATTGCCTGTCGCAAAACAGCCCAGGGCAGCAATGATCCCCGAGGCAAGCAGCATGGCACCACCCACAGAAGACACACAACAACTGCTGCCCACTGAGGGGAATGTGTCTGCGGGGAGCAGTACAATTGGGGAGACTGCTGCCATCGCAGCCTGCTCCGACAGCGATGTGGGGAATGAGGAGGATGACACAGAAGGTCCCCCCACTGCCCACCTTCATTCCTCCCACCTGTCCCTAAGTAGCCTGCACGGAGACGGCACACAGGGGCTATCCCCTGAAGAGTCATGGCCAGCCACTCCCAGCCTAGTGGGAGGAGAGGAGGAGGGGAGTAGCCCAATTACCCTGGCAATTGCAACATCCAATGCCCCAAATTTCCAACAGTCGCTGGACCAAATAATGACGAGGCAACAACAACTGTCCTCACTACTCACGCAGCATGTGGCTGATTGTGGAGGTGCCAGTGCAGACATGGAAAGATGTGCTGAGACTGTCAAGGCAGCCATCCAATCCACAAGCAAAGACATATGTGCGGAACTAGCCGCGGTGCGGAATGTGCTCGGTGAGCTTGTACAGACAATAAGGGACACGCGGCGTACCGAGCAGCCCAGTACCTCCTCCGCTGCCAGTTCTTCCGCAAGCAGCCCCGTCCGCAGGTCAGCCAGGAACCTGTGGAATACAGGCAGGGGGGCCCCAGGGCCCGGGAGAGGGGGCTGCCAATAGTGGCCGCCCAGTGGACGAATGGAACATTACCCACTTCATCACGGGCACCGTCACACCTTTGCAGGGAGTTCAGGGGGGAGGAGGGAGGGGGAATTGGGTGTGTTGGGGAGTTCAGGGGGGAGGGGGATTGGGTGTGTTGGGGAGTTCAGGGGGGAGGGGGGAGGGGGGATTGGGTGTGTCAAACCTATTCACATTCATAATACACTTTTTCCTTTTGCACAAATCAAATGTGTGGACATTGCTCATTTCGTATGTGTGCTTTATTGGTGTACAGTCCACAGTGTGTGTTAGGAAAGATTTCGTAATTGTGGGTAATTTTCCTTCCATGTGGCAACCCCTAAACTTTTTGCTGTTGTTTTCACCATGATCTAGACTTTGCCAGAGAAGTGCAGCCTTCTGCTGCACTCCTCTGGGCTTTCGCTCCATTCTTACGGGGAAACTGACATGCCCTTAAGACAGTCAGCACCGGGAAACGCTGTTTTCCGTAGTTACTTTATCATGTTGCGGCTTTCGTGCAACATGACACAAGAGGGCACTGTAAGCTAAGTTACTGCTCTCTTGGGTCTCTAGCCTTCTACGGGCCCTAGATACTCTTTTCGGATTGTAACTGATCGGTGCAAGTGAATCACGGACGGGAATGGTGGCAGCGATCGTTTCTTGTGTTTTGAGCTCCTTTTGGCGTTTTAAGCGCGTTTCTCGCGCTTAGCCCAAAATGGTGGCCTGGCTCCCAAAATGGCCAGACCACGAGGCTCCTTTGTCCTTTCCGCTGACCGTCTTGCTCCCTTCACCTTCCCCAGGTCGAACCGACCCGGGGCCTTCCTTATTTGGGCATGTACTTTCCCGCGAAACACAGATGCTTTCGCGGGCTTCTACAGGCCTTGTGTGTGCCTCCAGGATGTGGGCTGGGATGTCTGGTCCCAATACACATCCTGGGTGCCAGAGAGTCTAGGGTGGTGTGAATGCCTGGGACCACCGTGGTCCGTGATAGGTCCACGTATGGTGTGAGTGTTGATGAGCGGATCTCCCATTGGGTCCCCTCCGCTTTGGCGCAAAGGGAACCGTGGATAAGAGGGGGCTGGAAACACCACTACCAGGTCGATCTCCTGAGTTCTCATGAACGAAGGAATACAGGAGCCAAGTATCCTGCAACCACGAGGCTGAACCGAGGAATCGCTGGTGACCCCCTGAAGGACTGCTCCTCTGCACTGCTGTCGCCTCGTGAAACCCTTTTTACCTCTGATCGAACCAGAAGGCCTGTACTGGTACTTCGACCCTTGGAATAGCGGGGACAGCTATTCTCGGCATCTTCACCATCTCCTGCACGTAAGCCTTCAGAAGTGTCTCTGGGCCATCCAGCAGACTGACCAGCCTACACAGGAGACTTGCTCTGTAACCGCCGCCAGGTTGTGTTGTATTTCTAGTCCTTGTCGCTCTCACACGATTCGTACACTTGGCGTTCCCAGGTCTGAAGTGAGTAGTGTACATTTGGCTGAGATACACACGGCCGCTCCGTTGCCCTGCTGTGGTAACAATCTGTGCGGTTTCACTTCGTTTGGGACATCTTTGACTCAACTCTGTTGCTGCAGAATCTACATGACGACGAGACGTCCCCTGCTCTCCTGAACCTGCCAGCACTGAAACTGACACGGAGAAGCCTGGGTCTGCTTGCATCGGGGACCGGTGAGTAGCATAGCTAGGAACTGGTCGCCCTCCTGCAGGAGCCCATAGCTTTTCCCCGCTGTGTCAAAACAGCACGCCTTTCCGTACTCGCGCTCTGCTTCTGCCCACAGTGGAGGCTGCGCTTGAGTCGCGGAACTAAGTTCTTCATTTGTGCACTAAACTGAACTGCCTGATTCCCTCGAAGAGACTTCCCTTTTTGCCCGTTGGCACCAGCGTGTGCAGGTACTTTTGAGCACAAGGCTCCACTCTTCGTAGGGCTCAGACTTCCTTTTAGTTAGGTGCCTCTGAAGGCGGACTGGGTCTAAGCATTATTTCACACTGCCTGTTTTCCTTCCCTTCTAGGTGGACTACACATTTCGTGCATCTAAAGCTTTAGACTCGTTTGTATAGAGTTTTATTGTGATTTCTCGCTACGGTCATTATTGCAAAGGCCTTGGAATAAATGTGTATATATTTTTAATATAACACCTGTTTGGAGTAGTTTGTAAGTGTCCTTGCTTTGTGTGCTCATTGCAGGCTTTCAGTCACCCTCACCCCTCTTGAGACCTAGTCTTGACCTCCGCGATCGCTACCCTGATTGGTCTGGCTTGTCCAGAGGTTACCCTGTTCCAAGTAATTAGGTTGGCCTTCTGAACTTCTGCGCCGCCAGGACAGAGTTCAGAAATCCGTCTTAACAGTGTGCATGTCCCAGACACACACAGTGCCCCAAGTGCCGTCTCCATGTTACACACACCAGCCGTGTGTGCTAGAAGCATTGGTCAATGATATTTTCACGCATTTCACGCCCCTCCTGTGCATCGCTGCCTCCATGAGGTACGGCCCCATCCACACCCTCCTCATCCTCATCGTCAGGTGGTTGCAGTTCAGCGTCAGGGGGCAGGGCCACATTTCGTCTGACGCACATATTGTGTTGCTTGACACATGCCATGACGATCTTTGGCACCTTCTCATGGCGGAACAGGAGTGCCCCACCAGACCTGCTGAGGCAGCGAAACCGTGCCTTCAATAGGCCAAAAGCCTGCTGAATCACCACACGGGTACGTGTATGTGCACGGTTGAAGTCCTCCTCATGCTGGTTCTGTGGGTTCCGGACTGGTGTAAGTAGCCACCTCTTCAGGGGATAGCCTGCATCACCTGTATGTGGGTGAGAATGTATGTGTCAGTCATGACGTCAAACTCAAAACGTGACGTGCCACCATGGCTTGCATCCAACTGTTACTTCGGACCACTTTGAAATGCACTAATTGATTCACACTATGCGACAGGAATATGCTCATGGACTGTTGTGCATGCCATCAACCAATGTATGCAGGGGGGTCATGTGCCTCCTTTGTGCGCAGTTATGGGGGACAGGCCTTTCAGTTGATGGTGTTTGGTGACGTGCATGAAGGTGCATTTTGTTGAAGTCATTGTGGTCTGAATTGGTTCAATGCACTTGCAGATGGTTGTGTTATGGTTGGGACACACCTTCATTCACATGGTAGGGCTGCATACATCAGGCCTTAGGTTTACTGCTGTCAGCTGAGGTTTGTGATGCATTAGGGTATGATCTGGCTCCGTTGTCTTTGCTACTCACAGCCAGGTGGAGTATGCATTGGTACGTCGTTCACCTACCCACTTCGCAATTTCATGGTCATGACATTTGTCTCACCGAGTAGCCAGGATCTTGGGCCTGCATGTCGCTCCATGTAGCATGGTATTGTGGAGTTCCTCAGGACCATTGAATCATGGGTTGCTCCGGGGAATCGGGTACAACAATGTGTGAAGATCCTGTTGGAGTCACAGAACATTTGCACGTTGATTGAGTGAAATAGTTTACGGTTACGGTACGGTGCTTCCATGGCATGTGGGACCACCAATTCCACATGGGTGCAGTCAATGGCACCAATGCAACCAGGTATGCCGGCTAGTGCATGGAAACCCACTTTGGTGTTTGCAATCTCCTGGGCAGTCCGTGGTAATGAGATGTGGTCGTCTGTGTGCTTGAGGAGGGCATCGAGCACTTGGATCAGTGTACGAGAGAATAATGGTTGTGAAATGCCATGCAAGTGCCCCACCGTATGCTGGTAGGTGCCTGTGGCCAGGAAGGAGTACAGACACTACCTTCAGTAGGGGTGGGATGGCGGTTGGTGTTTCTATCATGCTGACGATGTCGTTGTGTGTCATGTCTACGATGGCGGTGATGGTGTCCCGGTCCAAACGGTACAGGGTGTGGATCTGCTCAGTGGTGAGGTTGAATGAACTGGCTCTGATGCGTGGGATTGTGGGCTGCCTGCGTGGTGCCACTGGCTGTGCTGGTGGGGCTTGCTGGCCCTGCCTTGCCCTCCTTCTCCTCCTGCGTCTCCTCTGTGCAGCCTGTTGTTGTTGTAGCACTTGCACTGCTATCAGGTCCTCCAGCCCCAACATTGCTAGTCCTATTGGTATCATTGTGGAGTGTGACTGGGTGTGGGAGGGGGTGGGGTGTGCTCTTTTTGTACTTCCTGAGTCTGTATTGCCTCCACCTGTGCTGATTCTGTGCACCTGTGGCAGCTGGATTCACTGCACATGGCCATTTACGGTTGGTTCGCAATGGCGTAATTAGCACCATCGCGGTAAGGTACTTAACAGGCTTAGTGATGGCTTTAGGTGCATGTCCGCTTGCGTCGTGATCCGCGCAGCTTTGCGCCATGCCGGTATTTATGGCGTGCCGGGTCGCGTGCGCGTGACCTTGTTGCAGTTAGCGGGAGCGTTAACTACGATGCCGCTAATGGCATCGTAGTTAACGGTCACGGGTCATGATCAGACCTAGTGGAAAACGATGCCAGTAATCATTTACCGCCATCGTTTTTTGCTTACCGCCAGGGTCGTAATGAGGGCCTAAGACTGGGAGGGGAATGCCGCCCACCATAATGAAGTCGGTGTGGGAGTTGTCCAATGCCAGGTAAACACTATTAACGTAAAGGGCAAACAATACCGGGGCCACAACACAGCCCTGGCGTGTGAGACCGTAATACATATCAGACAAACCTGCCTTTGGCCTACCCCTAGTGGGCGACCATGTATCAGTCTTAGACAACCTCCTAGGTGGGGTGTGGACCACTATACCCCCCTGTTCTTCTGAATCTCAGGGCCTTTGTGCACTATGTTACTCTTAGTTTACTATGCTATGGCCACACAAACATAACCTAATACTATAACCATAAGAATAGACACAAAACGAAATAACATGCACACAAAACACTAAGAAATAACACAAGAAATACTCAATTGAAAGCACACAAGTCAGTTTCAATTATAATACAATGGAATACATTTATTTATGCACAGCAATGCAGGATGAAAACACTACTATAATACTAACTTGAATGTGCACCTTTTATGCTTTTGGTGCAAATCTACCATGCAGTGTAATTACTGTAAGCCTTACAGGCTTCTAATGCACATATCTAATAGCTGGATCTATCATGTCTAAAGCATTTTACATATGGCAAGTGTCAGCATTCAGCATTCCTCTCCAATCAACACCATTCCTCACTCTCTCTCTCTAAGACAATCCCTGTCTGATTTCCCCTTTCTCCAAACCCAAAGCTCTATGTGAGTGTCTGCCCTAATCAATCAGTTTAGGCCATAAACCATACTTTCAATTTGCATGTGCAAGCTTTCCTTGGTCTCATCTCGAATGTGTCCCATTTCTCCAGCTCCCTTTGTCAAGTCTGTTCACTCGAACTGCCTCAAGCCTCTGCCAAGCTCATCAATCTCTCCCAAGCTGGTATGCCAAGGCTGCATCAATCCCACACCAAACGCCTCTCGATCTCATGCCAACCAGACGTCTCTCTCTCTACTTCAATTTCAGGCTTCCAGTTATAGTGTCAATTCACGTCACACTTTCTCCATGGTTACATTAAGCATTCCCTCATCTCTCTTTGTGTCAGCATTCTTTATTTGAGCCAGTGCCTAAATGTCTGTGTTGCATGTACTTTACTTTGCAATCACTCCGTGTTCTGGTCAATCACTGCGTGTTCTTTGTCAATGTGACATTTCGGCCTATCTATATCATGGCTTTCTTCTGCCTGCGGTACAAAACACCATCCTACCATCTATTAATATTTCTCCATTCATTCCATTCAAATCCCTCTCGTGCATGTCTCTGCCTGCAAAGGCTCTCCCTCCATCCATGCAAAAGCACTCCCTGCTGCCTGGCCCCCACCTTCTGTGTCTCTGCTGTCTGCGAACACAAGGCCTTCGAGATTCTGATAAGCCAGGCCGTCTCATTCATTTCTCGGGCAAAGTTACGACCTTCCTGCCAAGAAACTGTTTACATTCCTTTCTTCACACTAACTCATAACAACTTCCCGCACTCTGCAGCACTTCTCTGTGTCTCCATTCAGAATGGCTTTATAATGCCATAGGCCTCATTCTTTCTCTAGTGCTTACTCTCTCACTCAGAAACCCAAGCACTATCTATAATGCAAACTTCATGCATATTCTAAGTGCACACTCAATGCGTGCCTCTACATAACATATCTCTACATATAGAACATGTCTCTAAATGTCTCTACATGGCACTTCAAATATAACAGGCCTCATTCTATTGCAAATACAAATGCTACATATATGTGGCAGAATAATGTGGATAGTCTAATGTTACTATTTCATGTAGTCTAATGATGTCACTACTAATTTTTACTAATCAGAATGTATGATAGATAACTAAACAGGATGCAATGATGGATAACTAATCCCTAAATGGGTAATGATGGGTAATGATTCCATAATGATAACATACCAAGCCTCTCCATACTATCAGTTTCTACAATCTCTCCTTTTATCATTATAAAATCATTAATAACGATTTGTAAAAGCATGTCTCAATGTGGCATGCTAAATCAGGAAAAATAATAAAGGGAAAACATTCTATTTCATAACGCAAAAAACCCTTAAAATGCAAGCATTTCACTCTATCAGTGGCAAGCTAAAAATTCAAATGCATAGTTGCAAATGTGTCAGAATAGCATATTCAAATTTCTATTAATGTCAAATCATAGCAAAAAGTCAAGTCAAAAGTCAAAAGCCAAAAGCCAAAAGCCAAAGGTCAAAAGTGTCTACAAGCAAAAAACGAAAATGCAATGCATAGAATCAATGCATGTGTACTGTGGATTCAGATGTATTCAGTTTCAATGTATCAAGCACAAAAATGACAATCTCACTTTCACAGGTGTCAAAGCTCATTTCAGATGTATGCATTTCCAGTGTATACATAGCAGTGTATTGGGCATACAGGCCAATTCAGTTATATTTCCAGTCCAAGTTATTTCCATGTTCACCCATGTCAGTCTGTGATAAAATCAATTGTATTCCAACAGAATGTATGTGTGTCCTCACATCTGCGCAAACCTCCAAGTCAGTACAAATCCAGTTCTAATGCAATTCTCTCTGCTAAGGAATGTCAACAAAGCATGTGTTCAAAGCGAGTGTTCACAAATGGTTCACAAATGTGTCACAACAGCGTGTATATGTTCAGCAACCATGTGTATGGGCATCAAAGCATAGCCCAAAGCAAAAAGTAGTGTTCCATCTGCAAACGGACAAAGTGTGTGTCCTGCAAACAGACAATTTCAGCGACAAATTCTAGAGCCTCACTGCTGCAAGCTCTTCCTTCATTGATGCCAATCAGTTAAGATTCTCAAGCATTTTCCTCTCTTTCCCTATCTCCAAAGCTTTCCCTAGTCTATCCTCTTTTGATACCGATGTATCATTCACATGGCACTCATTCAGAGTACTGCAAAACAATGCAGATGGCAACTCTCCTTTGGCAATTCCATGCACAGTGGCCCTTCAGATAGTCCCTACTCCAGCTTCAAATTCTCTCCTTCCTTGCCAGGTCATAATGTTGCCATGCCAGTTGTTGCCAGTATTCCAGTTCATGCCATGTCAGTCCCTGTTCTTAGGGATCAGCCAACGTTGGATGCAAGTGCAGATTTCAAAGCACAATGGTGTCAGATCAATGCTCTCTCTCTTTCACTCAAGAGACAAAGCTTCACTTCTTTTCAAACATGGTTAGCACCAGGAATTCAAATGTTTTCAGAGCGCGTCTTTCTGCTCATTCTCATTTCTCTCTTTCCCTCAGGCCCAAACTTGTGTCTGGTTCTGGTTCACAAGATAAGGCATTCCAAATGGATTCTCTTCTCGCTGCAGATTATACAACAGCACACAAACGAATTTCTCCTTTTGCTGAACATCTTTCACTGCTCTTTCTCGCTCTCTTTGCACAGAATGCTGCAAGGTGTTGGTTTCAAGTCAGTCACAATCTTCACTTTCCATGGCTTGAGTTGTCATGCCAGGAATTCAGGTAGCAAGCAGGTTTTCTGGGTACCTTCACAGAGCACAGCCATAGACAAAGCCACACCCTAAGGCCTCAAATCGGTCGGTCAATATTCCCCAGAAGTGCTGCTGCAAGATGTAGCTTTCAGGTACTAATGTCTCATCACTGCTGCTGCAAGCAGCCATGATGCAAAGTCACATAGTTTCATCAAGGTCTGGTCAATATGGTCTGGTCAATCTGCCATTCTGGTCATGCTGCTTTCAGTCGTCATGCTGCTGCCAATCATGGTCTGGTCAATTCATGTGATGCCATCTGGTCATCAAGGCAATCTGCAAGGTGTATCACGGTCTGCAAATCTCGGTCTGGTCAGGGTGTCTCTCCAGATGTCATGCAAATAAAACAAAAGTGCAAGTATCAGTTTTCTCATCAGTTTCAGATGTATTCAAAGCCAAAAACAAAACAGCATTTCTCTGTCTATGCTTCAGTGAATATAGCTAGTTCTAAACTCCCCTTGTTTCTCAAAAGACAACAATGCTAGTTCTCTCAGTGTGCCCATTGTCAGTTCTAGTGTATCAGTCTATCAGTGCATCTGTTTAACCATGCCTCATGATGCATTCTCCAGCCCTGTCTTTCTCAAAGCAAAACAAAACAGCCCAGTTCACGTAGCCCACAAATTGCACATTCAAATGTTGCACATCTGCATTCCTCTCATTCAATTGCACTCCATTGCATTGCATTCCTTTCTGTGTCATTTCCATGTGTTCGAGCCACACACTCCCCTTTCAACATTAAGTATTCACGAAGGTGAATCACTCCATGTTGAATAAATAAATCAATTTCATTCAAATAGACACTGCTTCCCGCATGTATAATACAATTCAGATTCAAACAACATTCCTTATCTTCATTGCTTACTCCTACTTTAATTAAACAGACTGCTAATCCCGCGCAATGTTTCTGCTAAACGTCAACAATCCTTCTCTCTGTGGACTCATTCAAACTCAAAAAATTCAAGGAATCCTTTATCTCAGAACATCCAACTTTCGCATGATTCATTCTATTGACGTTCTCCTTTAATGCTATCCAAGTTTCTATGTCAATAGACAAAATAATATTTTCACTCGATAACGTAGGCAAAATACTGCTGTTATCACTCCTGCCAAAAATGCCATCACAAATGCCATTTCTATTGAAATCAAAGATTTTCACCATCTCTGTCCTCTTCACAAACCTAGTTTGCAAATGCTTCACATAACTGCCTCCATGCGCAGGTGTTTCCAATGATACAGTTTCATAATGCAAATCTTCATAGGCAAACCCTCTATGCACTCTCTTCATGTCTGTCAAAAATGCACTCTCCATGTCCTCTATTTCATTATTCCGAGGTAACTCTTTCTCCCCACAAACAATATTAATTTCTCTAGGAACTCTGTTCCCACCCATCACTGCTATTGACAAAGATTTCAATGGGTACAATTTCAAAGCTGCTGGGATATTTTCCCAGTCTTCAATGACATGTCTAAGACGATATATTATTGCTCGCAAGTCACTAATATATGGTGTAATTTCTGTCATTTCTGCTTCTTCACTATTCACTTTCAATTCTTCTTTCATTATGGTTGGTGCCGGTGAAGCTTCCTTCGTCAAGCATATTTCTAAGCCTGTTTGTTATCGCCTTCAAGTCATAAAAAAATGAGCTCATTTTGCAGTTTTAATTATTCACCCTTGTGACACTTAAGTGATTTTCAAAAAACAAGCTTCAAGACTTCTCTAAACATGCAGATACAGTCGTCAACTTGCCAAAAATGTGAATCCAAAACAAAGGTCAGATTTACCCCAAAAGTGTCAACCTCCCAGTCTCTTCTGAGCCTCTGCGGAGTTCCAAACAAACAAAATACCACAAGCGTCTTCAAGAAAAAACTGTTTCTCTCGCTCTGCCAAATGGATGTACATTCATACACCAAAAAAAATTGCCAGTCATGAAATACTGCTCTGGATCAATTCCAAATTCATATTCCGGATTCAAAGTCAGTTAGACAATTGCGTTCCCCTTCCTACGGTGAACAACATTGTGGATGAAGCATGCTCTAATTAATAGTAATTACAAATCCCACGACAAAACACAAAACATAAAATATCTATTCCCACGAACTAACAGAAAACACAGCTGCACACAATGTTCAAACTTCTACTTCAGCAAATCGATAAGTGGATCAAATCCAGCTGCACAACTCTGCAGACTAAACCCTCTGTTCCATGTTATCAGTCAGCATTAGCAAAGCCACACGTTGGGGGCCATTTGTGAGACCGTAACACATATCAGACAAACCTGCCTTTGGCCTACCCCTAGTGGGTGACCATGTATCAGTCTTAGACAATCTGCTAGGGAGGTGTGGACCGCTATGCCCCCCTGCTCTTCTGAATCTCAGGGCCTTTGTGCACTGTGTTACTCCTAGATTACTATGCTATGGACACACAAACATAACCTATTACCATACTCATAAGAATAGACACAAAACGAAATAACATGCACACCAAACACTAAGAAATAACACATGAAATACTCAAATGAAAACACACAAGTCAGCTTCAATTATAATACAATGGAATACATTTATTTATGCACAGCAATGCAGGATGAAAACACTACTATAATGCTAACTCGAATTTGCACCTTTTATGCTTTTGGTGCAAATCTACCATGCAGTGTAATTACTGCAAGCCTTACAGGCTTCTAATGCACATTGTTGATAGCTGGATCTTTCATGTCTAATGCAATATACATATGACAAGTGTCAGCATTCAGCATTCCTCTCCAATCAACACCATTCCTCACCCTCTCTCTCTAAGACAATCACTGTCTGATTTCCCCTTTCTCCAAACCCAAAGCTCTGTGTGAGTGTCTGCCCTAATCAATCAGTTTAGGCCATAAACCATACTTCCCATTTGCACGTGCAAGCTTTCCTTGGTCTCATCTCGAATGTGTCCCATCTCTCCCCTCTCCAGCTCCCTTTGTCAAGTCTGGTCACTCGAACTGCCTCAAGCCTCTGCCAAGCTCATCGATCTCTCCCAAGCTAATCTGCCAAGGCTGCATCAATCCCACACCAAACGCCTCTCGATCTCATGCCAACCAGACATCTCTCTCTACTTCAATTTCAGGCTTACAGTTATAGTGTCAATTCACGTCATACTTTCTCCATGGTTACATTAAGCATTCCCTCATCTCTCTTTGTGTCAGCATTCTTTATTTGAGCCAGTGCCTAAATGTCTGTGTTGCATGTACTTTACTTTGCAATCACTCCGTGTTCTGGTCAATCACTGCGTGTTCTTTGTCAATGTGACATTTCGGCCTATCTATATCATGGCTTTCTTCTGCCTGCGGTACAAAACACCATCCTACCATCTATTAATATTTCTCCATTCATTCCATTCAAATCCCTCTCGTGCATGTCTCTGCCTGCAAAGGCTCTCCCTCAATCCATGCAAAAGCACACCCTGCTACCTGGCCCCCACCTTCTCTGTCTCTTCTGTCTGCAAACACAAGGCCTCCAAGATGCTGATAAGCCAGGACGTCTCATTCGTTTCTTAGGCAAAGTTACAACCTTCCTGCCAAGAAACCGTTTACATTCCTTTCTTCACACTAACTCAAAACAACTTCCCGCACCCCGCTGCACTTCTCTGTGTCTCCATTCAGAATGGCTTTATAACGCCATAGGCCTCATTCTTTCTCTAGTGCTTACTCTCTCACTCAGAAACCCAAGCGCTATCTATAATGCAAACTTCATGCATGTTTTAAGTGCACCCTCAATGCGTGTCTCTACATATATAATGTGTCTCTAAATGTCTCTAAATGGCACTTCAAAAATAACAGGCCGCATTCTATTGCAAATACAAATGCTACATATATGTGGCAGAATAATGTGGATAGTCTAATATTACTATTTCATGTAGTCTAATGATGTCACTACTAATCAGTACTAATCAGAATGTATGATAGATAACTAAACAGGATGCAATGATGGATAAATAATCCCTTAATGGGTAATGATAGGTAATGATTCCATAATGATAACAAACCAGGCCTCTGCATACTATCAGGTTCTACAGGCGGACGCCCAAAAAGATCTAAAAAAAAGCTGTGCACTGTCTCTGTTCCCCAAATCTGACACAAGCTGATGTGTGTTCATGGATTATCCGGAGGACCTTGACCAAATCCTCGGGGCAACCCATGGGCCTGAGCACCGCCCAGAGCATAGCCCTGTCTATTTTGTCAAACTCGGTACAAAATCTCACCCCTCACATATATTAATACAAATCAAAAAAGCTAGGATGATAACACATTTGCCAGATGACATTATATCACAACAGTAGTTTACAGAAGAGCTACATTTCAACTGGGCTGAGAAGTGCAAACTTGAGAGTTTTTGTGTAGTCCCCACAAACATGAGATTCTTTGGGGTTTCCCAAATACATGAGTCACCAAAATGGTAATTTTTGGTGTTCTCCCTGCTGACTGAAAGCCACTGACATGACATTTATTTGATCTCAGCCATGCTGCACGAGAAACCCAGACAGAATTTATTTCTCAGAATCTCCCAGGTGATAGTGGGTGAATTGTACGGAATGAACTGGGATAGAGAGCAGATCCGTAAGTATTTATAGGGAGATGTCAGCAAACATTGGAAGGTCAGGGAATCAAGGAGGGAACAAATGTGATGGAGGAGCCCCCTACAAATGTGTGAGATGGAGTTGGCATGCCGACCTGAAAGCAAATATGTTGGTGGTGTGTTTGATGGTGGAGAAGTTCAAAGGCAGGGAGGAAGAAGGAGAGTGAATGCACAGGGTTAGAGAGGAATGAAGAAACTGAGGGAGGATACTAGATCATAGGGTGCCTGGAGGGGATTGTCGAGAGTTAGAAGCAAGTGGGGGGTTAGACACTCTACAAATATGGAAAGCTTATCATTCTTTTGCCCCGGCTCAATTTAGTGGGGGATGCTGGGGTGCTGAGCACACAGGTGAGCCTCCAGAGCATCTTGGATGACAGTGTCTTCCAGATCCCCCGGGATGACTACCACCCTACAATGCAGGCAACGTGTACCTGCATGCCAGAGCACCAATAATGCCTGCTGCTCCCATATGTAGGCACAGCCAACCTTTCTGCTACAGGGGATGGATCGGAAACTGAGGCTGAAAGCTGCAGCCAGTAGGGCTGGCTCTGGCTGGAGGTCTTTCTTAAGCTCTGACCTCTATGTCATTGTGGGAGAAGACTCAACTCTCCTCATGCGCTGGCAGATGCTTCAATGACACCACTGGAGCAGTGTGGTGGGGATGGAACATGCATATACAATTGTGAGAGATGCCACAGCCACATTTGTTAATGCAAGTGTCTCAGTGTCTTGCCCTATCAAAGTTCCTTATTTCAGAGCTTCAACACAACTCCATATGCCTTTACCTTTCAAGGGGTTTGTGTCCTCAGACGTATTCCACATCAATGACAGGTAATGTCCACAGCTGTGCTGCTTCGGAAAGTTTTCGGCAGAGGGCGTCCTGCATCGCTGATGTTGAGCCGGCGTCCCTCGAGGGCCTCTGTCGAGGGTCGATGTCACTGAATGTTATATATAGGACGCACGACGCCCGTAGCCTCAGATCTGTTTTTTCCACAAACGTGTTTGCTTCAGAATCTCAGCACGCTCGATTCTTCTCTTCGAACAATGTCTTCATCTTCCTCTACTACCCCGAGGCCGGGCTTTAAGAAGTGTCGGGACTGAGGGTCAAAAATGTCCATTACGGACCCGCACGACATCTGCCTCTGGTGCCTCGGCGAAAGCCACACCACCGACAACTGCAAGGACTGCCAGTCCCTGACGTCTAAGGCCTTGCGGGAGCGTAAGGGGAAATTAAAGGTAGGTAGGGGGTCCAAGCCAAGTAAATCGAAGTCCGCTGGGCTTTCGACCGATGACTCAAGAACGACTCTCTGCGTCGGCAAAAATCCAAGGGGTCTCGGTCTAAGAGTGGTTCCCACCATTCCTCGGCCTTGAGGCATTCTAAGAAGTGCCGTCACCGGTCGCCTTCCCCGTCCTCGTTGGAGGAGGACTCCGCCAGACGGTTGACTTGTCCCACCAAGTCTTCGTCGCCGGCCGAATGGGATTAATTCTGCCAGCAGATGGTAGCGATTTTTCAGTTGCAAGGCACAGCTCCATCCACGCCTTTGAAAGAAGCCGGCAGGCAATGGGCTCGGTCCACCACTCGCACGCCTTCGGGCTCGGGAGGTCGACGCAATCTTCGGGAGCCATCCAGGTCCCGATCAGTCAAGGGCGATCGCCGTAGCCATGCCAGGTCCTGGTCCTCGACGCCATCGAGACCGTCAAAACCTGTGAAGCCTTCGAAGAAGGCGTCAATGCCATCAGCGCCGTGTCCATCAACGGACTCTCTCAGGGCTGCGCCCTCGAAGAAGTCGTCGATGCCATTGGCGCCGTGTCCGTCGAAGGACTCTCTCGGGGCTCTGACCTCGAAGAAGTCATCGACGCTGTCGGCACCTCGGTCGACGTCGACGCCGATTCCCTCGATGCGCTCAACGCCGTTTGTGGAGTATTTGCCAGAGGTGCCCCTGAGGGCTGTGGAACCTCCAAGGAAGGCTAGGTCTGTGAGGTCTGTTTTTGAGCCCTAATCTGTTCCTCCTCCTAGATTGGATTTTTTCCAACCTTTTCAGGAAATTTCAAAGATTGATGAACTGTCTGATCAGGAGTTGGGCTTGCCTGTGCATCCTGAAGTCCCTAATGAACTTTTGTCTGGGCACAGTCAGATGGAGGAACTCCGTCAGTCGTTGCATGATGCCAGTGGCCTCGACACCTCTCCGGAGGTGGAGTTTGGCCGGCCTGAGCCTGGTGCGCATGTTGAATCTTCCTATCGGTGTCTCATGTCGAGGTTGATGGAGTACTTGGGGTGGTCTGCCCCCCCCCTGTGGCGGTTGATCAGGATGACTTGATGGATATCCTGGATCAGGGTCCGTCCACTGACCCGGTATTGCCGTTTCACATGGCTCTGCAAAGGAGGGTGGCAGCGGCTTGGACTGCTCCGGAGAGTCTGTCGGCAGTTAACAAGTTGTTTCCGAAAAAATACTGCCCATCCAGTAGTGACCCCTGCTACTTATCTGTGCACCCTACTCCGGAGAGTTTGGTGGTGCAGGTGGCTAGGGCCACCTCGAAGCAGGCTGCGTACCCTACCATCCCTCCTCATAGGGACAACAAGCACTTCGATGGTTGGGCAAGGAAGTATTTTCTGCGGGGAGTATGGCGTTGAAGTCGGCCATCTCCACTTGTGCCTTGGCAAAGTTTACACACACTCTGTGGAACTGTGCATCTTTGGCGGCTGAGCATATTCCCGAGTGGGAGGAAAGGGATAGTTTTCTCGCCCTCGTGCAAGACGGCAAGGAAGCTATGTGCAAATCCCTTCAATCGGGTTTGGACACGGCAGACATTGTCAGCCAGTCCATGGCTGCGAGCACCATGGTATGCAGATTTGCGTGGTTGCGGATGTCGGGGTTTGCCCCGGAGGAGCAATCCTGTCTTCTGAACATGCCTTTTGACCGCGTTCATTTGTTTGGCATCAAGGCTGATGAGAGCCTTGAGAGGTTGGAGACCTCCAAAGCTGCAGCAAAGTCTTTGAGCGCTGCAGTGCGACAACCTCCACCTTTTCGTCTTAGGGGCCAGCAATGGAGAGGAGGTTCCATCCGGTACTACTCCTCTTTTGGTAGATCAACAGGGGCTGCCAGTCAAAGGGGGCAGCGAAAAAGTACCCGTGGTGGGTGGGGAACTCCTGGTGCCAAAGCCTCTTGGGCAGTTGCCTCTTTGCCTTCAGGCACTGCCGCAGCCGCTACGTCTCAGTCATGAGGCCATGTCCCATGGTTCGCTGGTTGGGAGCAGGCTAGCACAGCATCTCGGAGAATGGTGTGCCATTACTTCAGATGCGTGGGTTCTGGATACCATAGCCCACAGCTACTGCCTTCCCTTCCTTCAGCGGCCTCACGACAATTCACCGGGGAAGCTCTCTTTGAAGCGTCCGGATCCGCTCCTTGCGCAGGAAATCCTATCCCTGCTGGAGAAAGGCGCCATAGAACTGGTGCCTCTGGCGGAGAGGAACAAGGGATGGTATTCCCCATATTTTTTGATTGCCAAGAAAGACGAAGGATTGAGACCCATCATGGACTTTGTTGGTTGAACAAACTTCTCAGGAAGGACAAGTTCAAGATGGTTACTCTTTCTCAGGTCCTCCAGGCCCTTCAACTTCAGGATTGGTTGGTGTCTCTCGACCTCAAGGATGCGTACTTTCATGTACCGATACATCCCAAGCACAGGAAGTACCTGAGGTTTGCGGCTTGCGACTCGCACTTTCAGTTTTGGGTCCTGCCATTCGGTTTGACCTCCGCCCGAGGGTCTTCACCAAGCTCATGGTGGTGGTGGCAGCGTACCTCAGGTGAGGGGGGATTCACGTCTACCCCTACCTGGATGACTGGCTGATGCGAGCGCGCTCTCCCAAGCAAGTGTTGGATCATCTAGGTCTCACCTGCTGCACCCTCGACAGGCTGGGCTTCTCCCTGAATTTCAAGAAGTCGCATTTAACACCTTCCCAACAGCTCCAGTACATCGGTGCTGTTCTAGACACGTCCCTTGGGAAGTCTTCGCCTCCCCAGATCAGGGCTCATCACATTGTGCAGATGGTGGACAAGTTTCAAAGTGCCCAGTGTCTCCCGGCTTTCGACTACCTAAGGTTGCTGGGCGTCATGGCATCCTGCATCTTTCTGGTGCCGGAGGCCAGACTGCGGATTAAATCTCTGCAATGGGCTCTCAAACTGCAGTGGTCCCAGTTCTCGGGCAAGATGTCGGAGCCCGTTCAGATTCCGATCTCGGTCGCACAGGATATTCTGTTGTGGGCCGACGGAAGGAACCTGCCGAAGGGGGAACCGGTTTGGCAACCATGGCCAGAGGTGGCAATTGTGATTGATGCTTCCCTCACAGGATGGGGTGCGCATGCCAACGAGCTGACCATCAGTGGTCATTGGTCTCCGTCGAAGTCCAGACTCCACATCAATCTGTTAGAGCTGAGAGCCATCAGGCTTGCACTGAAGGCTTTTCTGTCGACTGTACGGGGGAAAAGTGTTCTGATCATGACAGACAACACAGTGGCCTTGCATTACCTCAACAAAAAAGGGGGGGCAGGGTCACTCCCGTTGTGCAGGGAGGCGATGTAGCTCTGGTTCTGGGCCATCGAACAAGGTCTTTAGAGCTCTGCAGTTCACCTGGCCGGAGACGAAAATGCGGCAGCGGACGTCCTGAGCAGGCAGAGCGCAATTTCTCACGAGTGGGAGTTGGCTCAGGAAGTCCTTCTGGAAATCTTCACCCTTTGGGGAACCCCGCAAGTGGATCTCTTTGCCACAGTGTCAACCAGAAGTGCGAGAGATTCTGCTCAAGGGAATTTCCTTCCTCGCGTTCGTGGTGGATTGGTCATTCCCGCTGCTGTACGTGTTTTCTCCAGTCCCCGTCATTCCTTAAGTGTTGCGAAGGTTGCAGAGGTTCGGGACCCACATGATCCTTGTGGCTCCGGATTGGGCCAGGAGAGCGTGGTACCCGGACCTTCTAGAAATGTCCATCTGCCCTCCATGACGTCTTCCTTACCAAGAGGATCTGCTCTCGAGGGAGGTGGGTCAGGTTCTCCATCCAGAGGTCAGGACTCTAAACCTTCACGCTTGGTATCTGAAAGGTTGAGATACAAGGATTGGGACCTCCCGGATGATGTCATGAAGGTATTGCTTTCGGCCAGTCGGCCAGCAACAAAGTCCCTGTACTGTTGCTGTTGGCGTAAGTTCTGCCACTGGTGCAGGAGAGAGAATGTTGATCCTTTCCAATGTTCCATTCCTATGGTTTTGTCTTTTCTGCTTTCTTTAGCCCACAATGGCCTTCAAGTGGGTACCATTAAGGGTTACCTGGCGGCGCTGTCCATATTTAAGCGCTCGTCTGAAGAGTGTTCTTACTTTAAGATCCCTTTGATTTTGCAGTTTCTAAAAGGGTTGACCAAAATGTTTCCGCCGTCCCCTTTCCAGGTGCCGGTTTGGGATTTGAATTTGGTTTTGAAGTTTCTGATGGGTGCTCCGTTTGAGCCCTTGCACTCTTGTCCTTTGAGACTGTTCTCTTTCAAGACAGTGTTTTTAGTTGCGGTTACTTCCAGCCAAGACACCTTTTACTGTTTTCCATAAGGACAGGGTTGTCCTTTGGGTGCGGCCTTCTTTTCTGCCGAAGGTCGTGTCTGATTTTCATTTAAGCCAGAAGGTAGTTCTTCCGGCGTTTTATTCTCCACCGCATCCTGTCAAGGATGAGGAGAGGCTCCATAGGTTGGATCCTAGGAGAGCTCTGATCTTTTACATTTCACGGATGTCCCGGGTCAGAGTGGACGATCATCTCTTTATCGGTTATGCTGGACACCGGTTGGGCCAGGCTGTTACCAAACAGACCTTATCCAGGTGGATTATCCTCACTATTATTGAGTGTTACTGTTTGGTGGGTAAGGACCATCTGGTAGGATTAAGTGCTCACTCTACTAGGGGCGTGGCTACCTCCACTGCCCGTATTAGTGAGGCAGCCACATGGGCTTCTTTACATACTTTTGTCAAACATTATGCCCTGGATTCAATCCACGGGCAGGATTTGGCGTTTGGTAAGGCGATTCTTTATTATGCCATTTGATTGGGTATTCTAAATTTCTAAATTCTTTTCCCACCTCCATAGTTTGGAACTGCTTTGGGAGTCTGTCATAGATATGGAATACGTCAGAGGACACAATCCCCTCGAAGAACAAGTTACTTACCATATCTGGTAACTTTCTTTCGATGGGATGTTCCTCCGACGTATTCCACATAGCCCTCCCTACCTGACCCTCTGGAGAATTTCCTATGCGATTGCAGCTTACGTTTCGCAAGGCTATCTGCAGCCATACTGGTAGGAGATTAGTGCCACACGTTCTGGGAAAAACTACATCTGAGGCTATGGGCATCGTGCGTCCTATATATAACATCCGGTGACGTCGACCCTCGACGGACGCCCTCTGCCGAAAATGTTCTGAAGCAGCACAGCTGTGGACATTACCTGTCATAGATGTGGAATACGTCGGAGGAACATCCCATCGAAAGAATGTTACCAGATATGGTAAGTAACTTTTTCTTCTCTTCCCTTAAGGCGAGAAAGTACTTCTACACCCAGGTTGGGGCCTGACTAGGAAGTGTTGGGGAAAGCCCCCTTCATTTGTCTCCTCATTTGTCTCCACCTCGCTCTCACCATGCCTCTCCAAAGGACAGGAGCCACCAGAATCAGGTCTATCATCCTACTCCCCTCTTCTGGCTTCCACGTCTTCTGCTACTGCCTATCTTGTTCCTTCTTCCCCTCCTCTTCATAAGACTCCTTCTGCTCCTTATTCATCTCCTCTTGCCTTGCATCTGCCTTCTCCTGTTCCGCCACAGCGTCACCACATGTACTACCTGTCACGACTCACCCATCTCTTCATGTTCACCCTGCCGCTGTCCCTCCATGTCTGCCTCATTCGGTTTCACCTCCTGCTGACCCTCCATCTCGTTCTGTTCTCCCTCCTCCTGCTGACCCTCACCCGAATATGACATGCCCTGCAGTGATCCAAATGTTCCGAAAATAATTGTGTGAGTCATGTCCGATAAGGTAAAGGCGTCCATAGCTCTCAAAGAACTTCACGAAGGCTTTCTTTTTTCCTTTTTTTCGGGGGTGGAAGGAGGAAGGATTAGGAAAAGGTTTAAAAAAAACAAATGAAGGAAATAAGAAATGAGAGGGCAAGGGACTCAAAAAAGCTAATAACCAGAAAGGGAAATCAGGCATTAAGGTTTTTCACAAACCAACACGAATAAACCAATTGGGAATAGAAATGCTCTCGTGCTCTCAGCATCTACAGGACCTATTCTCGTGCTCTCCTCATGTGGAAGAGAGAGCTCGGCATTTGATCAGGCCACCAAACCCCCCAAGGGCATTGGATATTCTGATGGGTCAACCAAGGCACTACTGGATGTTCAGGGGGTTTGAAAGGCCCTGAGGTGCATGTTCCACACTCTGCTTCTCTTATGGGAGTTCAGGCATGATTTTGGGATGTGCTTGGTCCCAGAAGATATTACCAGAGCGCAGCATATTATGCCCGGTTCACTGAGGTACTTTTTGTAAATTGTTCAATAACATGACAGATCCATACGACAAGTGAATGATTCATTTATATAGAACACACATTGTATTCATACTGCATTCAAATGTGTTGCATTTCAGTAAATGCCACTGTTGTGTGGTTCATTTCAATTTCCAACTGCAAAGAAAGTCAGTCATGAGCCTCAACATTTCAAGGCACAGCTCTACAAGTGTCTTTTGACTTTTGTCGTGAGTTGAACAATTCCTCCTTAAATGTTTAATGTTCTTATTGGCATATGTAGCAATAAGATATGATAAACGTGATCGCTTGAAACATAGTTGCACAGAGAACACATGTATTCCACACTTGCTGGCAACGCACACGTATTCTGTCAAACTCTAAAATGGCGACAGAGTGAGGGAAAAAGGCTTCTCCTTTGCCCGTGCAGACTTTGTTAGTGCTCTGGAATTTTTGTTAGGAAAGAAAGTGTGGAATTCCAAAAATGTTCCGAAGAGTAAAGCTGCAGTTTGTATGACTCAATTAATGCTTTGCTCTGTCTCTTTCAGGTCAGTGAACAATTTTCTGATGACCGGCCCCAAGGTAAGAGACATTTGTTTGATCTGCGTGTCCGATTTTAGTCAGTGAAGGGCCTCCTGCTTTCCTCTGCTGTCGCCCCCCCTGCTGCACCCTCTATGCCTTCGAGAAACTGGCAAGTTTAGTAATAAAGCGAAGAAAACGAACGTGTTTATGTTTATGTGAACCATAGCGATTTTTACAAGAATCATATGTGCGCCAAAATGACTCTGCCGAAATTGAGCAGTGACTGCAAAGATGTTTACGCCCTGACATAAAAAAAAAAAGAAGGCGTAATTTTTCAGGCAATCGATGTATTCGCATCTAAAGAAAGAACAACTTCCATGCCATTTCCTCAATGTCCTTTATTTTGAGGTTTAAGTGAACCATGCATTCTGGTGGTTACTGTCAACAAGGCCATGAGATTGTATTAAGCTGCAAGGTGTTGAGCGTATGACAGCAGATGAGGCCAATATTGCGATAATAATTTGTTTGATGATTTAATGAGGTGATGCTTTTGTTTTCTGCTTATTTCTCTTCTTTGATCCCTATTTTGTTTGGTGTAGCACTTGATCTGTGTTGTCGTCTTCTTTTAGCCTGTGGCCTTTATTAACGCATTCTTTTAACGGATATGTGGCCGATGAACATCTTCTGCATTAGGGTTTCTTTTCAAGACATTTGATTGGCAGGACCTCCCTTCCTCATTTTACACAGTGAGCTTTTGTGCGTCCGTTTTCGATGTGACAGAATGCATTAGATAGTAGGCATGTTCCTGTGAATTGTGGTATATGGTTCATTTTGTCATTTGCATGATAAAGGGCCTCATTACGAGGTGGGCGGTAAGGGATTACCGGCACCGGTAAGGGCACCGGTGCTGGTAATCCCTTACCGCCCTATGGGCCTCATTACACTGTAGGCGGTAACCATGGCGCTATTAGCGCCATGGTTGCCGCCGGTATTTTACCGTGTCCGCCTTAGTGGATGGCGGAATTACCGCCCTACTCCAAGGTGAGCGGGGGCGGTAATTCCCCATTCACCAAGGCACTTCCCCATTCCCATTTTTCCCCCATAGGGCTCAATGGGAATGGGGAAGGCGCTAATTACGGTACCGCAAATTGCGGTACCGTAATTAGCACCAAGGTCCCTTAGCGGGCCCGTTCCTTAACGGCTGGTAAAACCAGCCGTTAAGGTCGGGTCCCGCAAAGGGACCTTGTAGTAAGGCGGTAAGGGTTTACCGGTACCGGTGCCCTTACCGGTACCGGTAAACCCTTACCGCCTACCGTGTAATGAGGCCCAATGAGTTCCCTTTGCGGGTCCTTCCTTAACGCCTGGTTTTACCAGGCGTTAAGGGCGGGACCCGCAAAGGGACTTTGGAGCTAATAATGCTACTGCAATTTGCGGTAGCGTTATTAGCGCCTTCCCCATTCCCATTGAGCCCTATGGGGGCTCAAATGGGAATGGGAAAGGGCCCTGGTGAATGGGAAATTACCGCCCCCGCCAACCTTGGAATGGGGCGGTAATAGCTCCATTCACCAGGGCAGAGTAGGTAAGGATTTGGAGGCAGCCATGGCGCTAATAGTAATGAGGCCAAAAGACATTTTATCACCGGGGTGAGAGGAATTGGGCAATCAGGTGGAGTTAAACACAGACGTAAACCAGCAGTGTACACCTGTATTACATCCCTTCCTCCTAAGGCACTCACTGGCTAAAAACAGATACACAAGCATTGACAAATGCAAATAGTTTTGGCTTTTATATACGTATGTGACAGTTGTTCCCATGATATGCACACCTTACACAACTCATGGGTATAGGATACCCATTTCAAAAACATTATGCACATACCTCTCAAATGGGCCTTATTTTCAGGGCGTCATGCTCCTTTCATAACCATTACCGTTAAGGACCTTAATAAAAATGTTTCAGCCCTTTAGCTGGAAACTTCCTGCCAGATCTGCAGCAGATGCATGTAACATTTACCAGATGATCTAGCTTGCAGTAAGCAGCTTTCCATGCGCCCCTCTCTGCTTGGTAGCCTAAAGTGAGACCGTCCTAGGCACACCCATTCATTTGGAATATTTGAAATAATTGACACCACATTCTTTAATATGTATTTGCAAAAAAAAGACAGATATGGCAATAGTAGTGGCTATGACACAGTCACAAGATATATGTGTTCTCTCTAAAACAATGAATGATGTAAAGGAAACAGGACGAGAAAGCTAAGCTATATTGAACAGCCCAGGTGAGCTGATAAAACAGAAACGGAGCAGTGGATTGTGATCGTAAAAAAGTGCACACCATTGCATGATTTGTGTCCTCAGCTGCTGCTCGCTGTAGACAGGGCCATGCCTCCTAGCCCTTTCTCTTTGCTTGCCATGGACTTGGCAAGTATACAATACTTTGCATAGTCTACCCAGTTAATTATAGAGGCATGAAAACATAACAGCATACTCTACTGTAATGAGTAGACGAAGCAAAGGATTTAAAATACATTTTACAACACCTGCTTTGTGCATGCATATCTCAGAAATCTGCACACTTGTGTAACATTACCTCCTCCCTGAGCAGTTTTTCTGGATCCTGATCATTTGTGAGCGTGAGTTGGAGTCGATAGCCAGAGAGTATGTCATGTGCAGTTGGCGGCAGCGCCAGAATGACTGCCATTGTAGACAGCAAATTTAGTTAGCAAAAGTGATGCTGCTAAATTACTCCTCCAACAGGGTTGCAAATCTCCCATACATCATGGCCATGTTTGTGACCCTCTGCTTCACACCTCACACTATTTCCCAATCCTCCAGCATTTAATAGGGGTTGAAGAAGCTGAGAAATGTAGTTCAGCTGGTTAAGACACAGGTTGTGGAAATTGTTTCACTGTAGGGCCGCACACAGCAATCCATCACACAGTAAGTATGGTCTGTGGCCTGGAAAAGCCAGAGAGGCTCAGAGCCTGAGAGAGGGGAACAAGTGAGCTTGTGAGTGTGTGTACTTTTCCATGCCTTAAATGGGATATCTGATTGAAAAATAAAGAGACAGATGGAGCTTTAATAGACGGTCAGTCCCAATGATCATGTTGGAACTTCTATGTAATGACAGGATAACGTATAGTTTAGTCCAGAGTTAAGTCAGCAAATGCACCTAGCACTGGCAACACGTACTGATATTACCCCACTCTCTACTTGTTTTAGTAATCTAGTAAGTGTTAAATGCTGAGTTGGCATGAGTCTACGACAGGCAAGTTGCCTGCTGTTTTCTGAAGCAGGCACATTAACCAGCGGTCTCACCCATTTACTGGCATATATTACAATGTGAGACTGCATGTTTGTGAAAAACAATAACTATACACAAGTGCCCTTATCAAGTTTCTTTTGCTGTCTTTGTTGAAATTACAGAGATGCAAAACTTACTTTGCACTCTGCTAGTTGTAGTCTTACAATCAGCATGTGCAAAATAAAAAGTGCACTTCTATTTGTTTGGTGAGGACTGTATTTCTGAAAATGTGTAATATGTTTGTTAGGTTAATTTATTATGTGAATTGTTTGCTTTTTAAGTCAGACACGGTGGGGCACAGGCGGGTTTTCCTTTGGTATTAATTGGCAAAATAAACATTGTGTTGCTGGATTTTATAGTCAGGCTGGTCAGAAAAAGTTGGGGGGTGCACAGGTAAGAAAAATACTTATTTGCGTTGATGCGTGCAGTTCGGATGTACCAGGTAATGTGCATGGGTATGTTTCTTGATGGTTTGTGTTGAGGGCACTTGAGGCATCTGTGTCCAGAGGAGCTTTGGTTGTCTCTATTGTGAGGATGCATTGATTACAACTGTGATATATATGTTGGCTACAGAGTTGTATCTTTCTGATGTTTGATGTCTGTAGGCAAGGTGTTCTATTGCCATGCAAAGTTAGCACAGTTGGTATGTGTACTGTGTGTTAGAATATTTGGGCATATTAGTATGCATGAAATGAGTAAGATAAACCTAAATAAATATATTGTGCATAAAAGCGGGCTCATCCCAAAAGTTGTGACATCAATGTTTTTACAATCTTGCCACTGTGAGAAAACAGTCACCCCAAATGTACATCACCAAAGGTGCACTTTAGAAGCCATGCTTACCCATCACAGGTGCACAAACATAACTTTCTGCACTCCTTAAGCGCTGCTCTGACAGACACCACAGACAACCACACAGTTACCTCAACAACCTGTGGAGTACATTAACTAACCACTGCCATAGACAGCTCACAAAATATCTAGAAACTGTATACCCCACAGAGAGCCATATCATTTCAGATTTGCACACATTAAAATTGGGGGTCATTACGACTTTGGAGGCAGCCATGGTGCTAATAGCACCATGGCTGCCTCCAAACCCATGTTCGGGTCGTCATAATGGGGATTTACCGAGTCATTCCAACCTTGGAGGACCCGGTAAGTCCCCATTCTGAAAACCATTCCCCATTCCCATTCGAGCCCCCATAGGGCTCAATGGGAATGGGGAAGGAGCTAATAACGGGCCTGCAAATAGCGGGCCCGTTATTAGCTCCCTGGTCCCTTGGCAGGTCCCGCTAAGGGCGGCTGGTAAAACCAGCCGGCCCTAGTGGGACCCGCTAAGGGACCTCGTAATGCGGCGGTAGGGGGTTAACGGCACCGGCATCCTTACCGGTGCCGTTAACCCCCTACCGCCGTACTCGTAATGAGGCCCATTGTAACAAAGCAATCTTGACCTGCTCCCCACTACTAAATACGTTCCCTACACTACCTCATGCAGATCGTGATGCGCCTAGAAACCGTGAAAATGGAAGAAAGCGTGCTATTCAGATTCAATAGCTCAATAGCACAAAAGGGCATAGAAAAGTGTTCCACTCATTCTTCATTGGGGCACAATTCTGAATGGCCAAAGCAATTTCAGTGACTGGCAGCAGGGGGAGGAGGGTTAATGCTAGTTCTGCTGCAGTCCCCACCTCCCCGCCAAACATAAATCTCTGGTGCACTGAATGGTTGGTCAGACTATCTGCCTGTCCATTTTATTGATATGGTACTGTGTGTGGGCCAATGCAACAATAATGCAATTCTAGGTCACAGCATTAGTGGCACTAACAGAGGAGTAAAAGGATGTTGTTCTTAAAATAATTAAACCCACTCCATTGCTAGGGCATATTTTTCCATATAGTGTGAATCTAATCACTTATAAGAACTCCAGTGCGTGCAGTTATGTCACAGGTAGATTAAATTAGTTGTCTAGGATAACATACTTCGGCTAAACAGTTAAGCAGGGATTTTAACCCACTCTGCAATTTAAGCACTTCACCACATACCTACAAAGCTTTATTTGCTACAAATATTTGAAGTTTTGAATTTGAAGGCCTACAATAACACTGGTGTGTAGAGTTTCCTTGCAAAATGCAAAAATGGAGCAACCTGACATGTAAATCCGTATAGAAAGATGTTAAGCTAAAAAAAATACCACTGTAGTGTTATTTTCACATCCTGAAGGAAAACTCTAGAACCATAATTCTAAATAATACAAGCCTGAAACATTTCCTTTTAACAACACTGCACTTTTACCACTTTCAGACACACAATGAAAGAAGTTGTGTAATAAACTAAGAGATTGTGTCAAACTTCCAGCTTCTTGATATGCACTTGTGTTGCATATGCTGATGCTAACGTCATTTCACTACCTACATAAAAATAACCTTTTTTTGTATGTTAAACAAGTCAACATCATGGATATAGTCAAATCGTTAAAAGGGTATTGTATCTATTAATGCACTTTAACTGAGTTTGAAGTGAACAGGGAACTGGTGCTGTTTCGGCTCTTTTAGTTGTAAATGACTAATTCTGCATAAAATACGCTCTGTGATAAGTAACTTCAGCAACGTGGCTCTGCTGAACAACATGCTAGCTTCAGAGTCGCTGAAATTGCACTGCGTGTCTGTCAACGCCAGGCGGTGACTGGCAAATGGGCGGTGCTTGCTCATCCCAGTCTCTCTCTCATGACGTTTCAGATTACGTGAGGCTGTGTGCACATACGCTTAAGGCCCCTGAAAATTAAACCAATATCAGCACCATCTTCTAACAAAGCTTCCCCATCAGCCCTGCAACTAGAGTGATGTAAAAGTCTAGAGAAAGCCAAAATCATGCATTGTTGAGCGGCCATATTTATTAGCAATATGGTGTTAAGATATTCTGACTCATTACAAGTATGGCGAAGTGGGAAACAATTGGCGGTAACGGAATTACTGCCACTTTTCCCGCACCACCATACTATGAGTATGACCCTTGAGTAGGGGATTTACTTTTACCTCCAGCATCATGCTGGAGGGAAATCCTCCCACTGCCCATTGAAAAATTGGCAAAATTGGCAGAATCACCACTTGTAATGCAGGGGTAATTCCACCAGACCAAGTGGCAGTAACAGTAATTCCATTTGGCAGTATTCCACGATGAAGTCATGCATACACGTATGATGCCATGAGGTAATTCAATCATAACTGGTCTAATCAGACTAAACTATGTATACATTGAATAGCTGTCCTAGCTACAGGCCTGTACTCTTACAGATTGTCATCATTGGAGACTAGCATATTACTGAGTATTAACATGATCTTCATGTATTATTTTCAAAATCATGGAATTGAAGGGACCCAGTATGTCATGTCTAAAATGCCCTAATAATATTGCATCTATCTATCACTAGTATACATAATGTTTGCCTATAGTCTCCTAATGCACGTGAGAATATTATCAAAAGTGATGTTAACGCATCCACGAGTCTCACAGCAACATGTACATGATGACGTCATACGCTAAATAAATACAATACCAAATGCCAGCTGGGATATTATTCCCCCAAAACTTGGGCAAGTCTTATTATAGGCTAATAAATCCTAATATAAATGGATCACTTTTTTCTTACCCGCCCGTAGGGCACCCGAAGACCAATGAGTGGTCCAACGGAGCGGAAACGGGATAGTCATAACGGGGGAAACCCCGCTGGACCTGTTAAAAGTTTGGGGAGTTTACAGTTATTGGGGGGTGGGAAATGGGTTGTTGGTATTAAAGTTGAGACATTGAAATGGGAAACTCCAAGACCGCAGAGGAATTTCACATACAGCAAGCCAGTTGATATACCTCAATTGCCGCCGAGAGCCGGCGCCAGACCACCTCATGCCTATGGCTGACAAAATTAAAGTGATGACGTGGAACGTCAGGGGCATGAATAGCTTTGTCAAGCAGCGCCGCATCCATACATACCTAAGGCGGTGTAGGGTTGGGATTGCTATGCTTCAGGAGACACATCTAACCCGAAATAAGCTGGAAACATTAGCCAAGACTTGCCGGTGCACCTTGATTGGATCATCTTACTCTTCATATGCCAGGGGGGTCCTGATATGGATCGACCCGTCCATTCCCTTCAGGCTGATAGGCACCAAAACCAATGACGAGGGCAGGATGGTGCTCATGCACGGTTCCATTGAACACAGAGAATTATGTCCAATCAGCACCTACGCACCTAACCACGATGCAACAGCTTTTTTCCATTCCCTATACCCACGTCTCACTCCTTATAGAGACAACATCATGATCTGGGGAGGTGACCACAACTGCACCCTTGACCCCCTAAAGGACCAATCAGATAACAAGCACAGCCGCCCATCCCCTCCTGCCAAAATACTTATCAAACCCACTCACCCCAGCTGCTGCTTTTGGGCACATGGAGGGAATTGCAACTGGAACAACGAGAATATTCCTTCTACTCCCCGCCCCACTCTGTTCACACTAGGCTTGATTATTTCTTTGCAAGCCAACAGCAGCATGCTATGTTTAGTGATGCGCAGTACCTCCCGAGAGTGCTGTCGGACCACTCTCTGCTGATGGTCACCTGGGAGGTATCCCACCTAGACCCCCGGTGCCAGCCTGGAGGCTTAGGGCTGAAGCCCTGCTAGATACAACCTTTCCAGAGCACATAAGAGACTGCACCGAGCAATATTGGCAGAGGAACTTGCATAGTGTGGACCACATGAGTACTGCCTGGGAGGCGTACAAAGTGGTCATGAGAGGAGAGATGATTGCGGCCATAGGTGGAGCCCAACGATCCATCGTAACTTCGTTAGAAAGCGCTGAGAAAGAACTGGGAGAACTGGAGGAGAAAGCTACCGCATCCCCAGAACTCCTGCAGAGAATAACCGAGCTGAAACAAGTATGCTTAACACACTGGGAATCCCTGGGTAAATTAAGTTACGCTAAGCATGTCGAAAGGACCCATGCCCTGGGAGACAAACCTGGGAAACTCTTAGCCTGGCTTTATAAACGGGAGGCACCCCAAACCCCTATTTGCCACATACTCAAACCTGATGGCACCACAGCGCATACCCAAGAGAAGATTAACTCAGTCTTTTCTGAGTTTTATTGCAGCCTGTATTCTGAGATCCCCCCCCTACTGACACTGAAATTGAGGACGTCCTAGACGTCATCGAGCTACCCTAACTTGATAGACAGTTGGCCGAGGACCTAGATGAACCCATTACCCCAGATGAAGTCAAAGTTGTCATTAGATCCCTACCGTCTGGGAAAACCCCAGGCATGGATGGCCTCCCTGGAGAGTTTTATAAGTCATACGAGGAGACCCTGGCCCCCCTGCTGACCCAGGTGTTTAATGAGGCATATGAACGCGGTATTCTCCCTGAATCCATGAGTGAGGCCGTGGTCATCCCCCTGCTCAAACCCGGCAAAGACGGAGCCGACTGTGGCTCATATAGACCTCTCTCTATGTTAAACGTAGACAGTAAAATTTTAACAGCCCTATTGGCGAATAGACTGCGCAGAGTGATTCCCCGACTAATCCATCAAGAGCAGACAGGTTACGTCCCTGGGCGCTCCATCACTGAGAACCTGCGTAGGCTGCACCATGTCATTTACAGCACAGAGTTAAGACCTCAAAAATACGCAATAGCATCTTTAGACGCTGCCAAAGCTTTCAATTCAGTGCGGTGGAGGTGGCTGTATGCCACCATGGTTAAAATGGGGATAGGACCAGTCTTTTTGAAATGGACCCAGCTAGTCTATACTAACCCAACCACCAGGGTCTGCACGAATAAGACATATTCCAGCAAATGGTCCCTCCATAGAGGCACCAGACAGGGATGCCCACTTTCCCCCATGTTATATATCATAGCCACCGAACCCGTGGCTGCCTACCTCAGACAGGAATACGCTGACAGAGGTATCGAAATAGATGGTGTGACCCACCTCGTCTCCATGTATGCCGACGATACACTGCTGTATCTACATAATCCTGAACACCTCCTACCGTATATTCTCGAGACCTTAGACGGATTCCACAAATGCACCGGAATCCAAATCAACAAGGCCAAGTCCTGCCTCTACCCCCTCGCAGCTTTATATAGTGAAGACTACAGGTCCCTACCCTCACTAGACCTCCAATGGCAGATGACATCCTTCAGATACCTGGGCATCACCATACACCGAAACCCACACACGGAGCATATACTCAACACGGTCAGGGCTAGGGTCTCCCTCGAGAAATCCATGGGGTTTTGGAGTAGACTCCCGCTCTCAGTGGCCGGAAGGGCAGGCCTCCTCAAGATGGTGGCACTCCCCCGCCTTTTACATTACTTTACTAACGTCCCCTTTGACATCCCCCCCTCATTCTTCAAAAACATTAATAAACTTTGCAGGAGATTCCTCTGGCAGAGCGGTAGGCACAGAGTAGCGTTAGAAACACTCCAAAGACCCTACGAGAGAGGGGGAATGAAAGTTCCCAACTTCGAGCTATACTACCTTGCTGCCCAGCTTAGGCACGTGATGCAATGGATGGCCGACGAGAGTACGGTGGACACTCGCCTCCTCCAACCCGCCCTGCCTCACCTGTTACTCAGAGAACTGCTCTGGACTGAAGAGAGTACTACGTGACACTGCCCATACATAGCCAAGCTGGGAATCCGGCTCTGGAAACGAGCTTGCAAAACAGTCGGAGCAACAGACCCATACTCACCACAAATTCCCATAGCAGCGATTATGAAAAAACAGGCATGGGGACACATAGAAGTCCGTTCCCAATGGGAACCCTACGGGGTAGCTACGCTTGGAGACTTGGTCCATGAACAAGAGATCTTAACGTTTCCCGAATTAAGTGAGGCCACAGGGATTCCTTCAGGACAGTACTTGCCCATAGGGCAGTAATGCTGGCCATGCGGGGCAGATGGCCTGAAGCCACTAACCCCGTTATAGAAAACAAGACCATCGAAACTTTGCTAAACGCTGCTGAGGGGGGCCACGAAACCTCACGCCTCTACGAGTCCTTGATGCAAAGTACGACCAGAAATGAGCTCAAATGCAAGGTTAAATGGGAAAGAGAATTGGGGCTGGTATTTGAAGATAAGGAATGGGAAGAGATAACCTATTACCACAAGAAGATCTCCAGGAACGCCCGCCTACAACTCATCCAATTATACATTATTAATAGGGCCTACCTCACGCCAAAAGCCATATCAAAGTTCAAGGGCGTGAAAACCCAAGTGTGCCCCAAATCTAACGAGCCCAAGGCCGGAATGACTCACATGTTCTGGGGCTGCCCAGTGATACTAGATTTCTGGACCCGAATAAGAGATAGAGTTGCAGAGGCGGACATTGAAGTGGAAGTCCATAGGCCAGCGGCTTGTATACTAGGCAACTACAGACGCAGCAGAAAAAACAAACCTCTTAATAGACTTAAAGACCTAATATATATCACAGCGAAAAGACGTATAGCCATGGAATGGAAAAGCCCAAAATGTCCAAGTGAAATACAATGGTGGGGAGATCTTAGTAAGTGGATAACAGCAGAGACCGGAGCATGGGAAACGGCAATCCAAGAACAAAGACTTGACTCTAGTGAAGAACTACAATGTTGGGTAGCACTGACAGTACCGCTGCTACACCCCAGAGCACCTGATAACGCCTCAGACAGCGGCAACAGCCCCGGCTCGTAAGCTGGTATGAAGGTCACCGATGCTTTCCAGTGGTCTTGGGGGAGGGGAAGAACAGACACCAGATACACAATTGGGAATGTCTTATTGATTATGATATGTCGGTTCATCTCGTTCAAAACCAATAAAGTTATTCCCAAAAAAAAATGGATCACTTTTTTTAAAGAAGATTAAACAAAATGTTTTCAGGTTGCTTTAGTGATGGTACACATGCTTTCGCTTTTTTTGTAAATAACAGAAATAAAAATAATACTAAGATTCAAATTTATAACAAGATATTATGGATATCTATGCAACGTATAATTGGATATCTTTGAGAAGGAATCGACTGTACATATAAATCATATCAATATTTCAATGAAACCTATTTGCATATCTTTTTTAATAAAACCAGTTTTGGACCAATAATTGGTGTGACAAAAATGTGTGCTTAGCTTAAGAGAAGGACAACAGAAAAGAATGCTTACTCTAGGTATGGAACGGCATATTCCGAATTTGGATTCTGTTTTGAAATCATTCAATGGAAATGATGCAATTTTGCAATGCAATTATATTAACGCTATTTTTATATTTCGCAGAGACCCGCTCCCCCACGCCGCACCTCCAGAAACCCCTGCCTGTCATATCTTTGCGTTACTTGTTGTGTGGTTATCTTTTGCCATATGCGTTTTCTTTCTATTGACATACGCACACTACTAATAGCACAGCGAGACTCGCTTTGACATTTGTGCAGAGCCTGCTGAAGCAAGTTCAAATCCCGGCAGGGCCAAACTCAGACATTCATCCTTCCGAGGTCGATAAATGAGCACCACACACCGTAGGTAATAATAAGCAGCGCTCAGATGCCTGAGGGTTCGTAGCACTATAAAAATGCTAAACATGTCTTTTTTATTATTAATAAGATAATCTTGTAATTTGACTACATGTGTATACTTGGGTCAAAAATAAGGCATAGAGTGCATTTAAGGAATTTTGATTTTGTTGGTATGCACTGTATTAAGTAGCCTAGAGGAAGACCTTTTTAGGTGGAAAAACGTGTTGCCAAAGGCTCCAAATAGACTAGCTAGAGGCCAGACTATCTGAAAATAAAGGGTTAAGTAACAAGCCCAAGTTTTGGAAGTGATTATTTTTGTCTTATGCATCAAACGAGGATTATACTCCAACTGATGTGTTCAAAATTTTAAGTATGAGCAAGATTGCACTCTACTTTATCTAATACCTAGGATCGACATTTGTTAGAGGAAATACGAATCTACGCCAAATATATTTCTGATAGCGCCTTGGAGCATAGGGAATGCAACATTATGTTATAGTGTGTTGTAAAGTATAACTATGTCTTGATGTTACTTTATTTTTTATTTTATTTTTATGTTAGCATTTGTAAAGCGCACTACAGCCCGCAGGCAACGAGGCGCTGTAAGGACACTTTAAGAAGGCTTGCTTGAGGGTTACACTAAGCGGCCCCACATGGTATATATAAATACATTCGCTTAGGTGCATTCGCATGGTTACCTAGGATACACTTGGGACGTTACAGTTGGTTACTAACAGTCTAGTCTAGGTAGCAGGTGGCAACACAGATATTCTCCTATACAAGGTGATACAGTAGAAGTGCATACCTAGAATGACCGGGTCTTAGATGAAGAGGTTGGTTTTTAGGGCCTTGCAGATCTAATCTGAGCAGGGAGGTTGTTCCACAAGGTTGCCGCCATAGTAGGGAAGCTGGTGCCTCCTGCGCGCACTCTGCGTGTGTGCGGGACTTTTTAACTTGCTATTCGTGAAGGAGCAATTGAAAGGGAGTTAATAGCCCATGGTCCTGATTTACAAAAGTGTTTTACAATGGCGCAGTCGCTTTGGAAATCGCTTTGTAATCAGTTCCTCTGTGTTCATTTTAGATCGAAATGTATGTTTTTTTTTTCTTTTCTGGTTACATATTTGAATTGGCTTAATGCTGTCTTTTAGTGGGAATATTTATTTGGAGGCCATGTTTTCTGAAATTAGGCTCCCCTCTACAGCAAAGTCAGGAATAATTTATGTTTGTGGTTTACAACACAATTAGGCAATGTTTTGTTCTAGATGGTTTTCTTAAGAGTGTGTTGTTTCTGGTTTGGATGTTTCGATGTTTACTTTTCCATAAAAAGGTGTGTATATGATGGTGTATATGATGGATGGTTGGCTGTATTGTTCTCGAAATTAGTGAAAGTTGAAGTATGATACAATGCAGTGCTGCCTGTCTGCTTTGTGCATGTTTTTCATTGTTCTGTGTTGTTTGTGTTTCTGGGAAGTTAGGACTGTGCCGCTACTGTGATGTGGTGGATGCATGGTAAGGGCAAGTATAGAGTACACATCTGCTTGCTTGTTTCACATTATAATTGTGGCATGTTTTGATGGTGCGTGTGTGCCCTCAACTGTCTGTTGACGTATGTTTTAGGATGAATCTTTTTCTACGTTATGAATATGTTGTTGTGGATTGTTTTCTTTGATATGCAATATATTCCACTTTTCCTCTTTTCGTTGTGCTCCTCTGACAGTATTTGCTGAATGCCTGATTCATGGAATTATTTGTGCTGAAAACGCAGATTTGCGCGCCTTTTTGTCCGAAAATCCCCATACTTTAAACAGGGATTTTCAGGCAGAAATGCGCGCAAATCTGCGTTTTCAGCGCAAATAATTCCATGAATCAGGCAGTTTATATTTTATAATTACTTTGGTCCATGAGACCGTGCTGCTATGTCATAGTGTACATTGCTGAATAGGGGTGTCTGTCTATGTGTATTAGGGGACATAGATGCGTTTGTTTTTTATTTTGCAGTAGTTTTTCCATTTTATTGTGTCCCTCTACCTAAACTGTGCATGTATATTGGCCTTACTGGCTCTTTGGTTCGGTAGATGATGGTGTGCATTTTAAGGAAAGCATTTCATGTGTGTGTTTGTGTTAGGGCATCTGCAGTATATGTTTTATTCCATTTGTGACTCTTTGCCTATTGCTCATTCTCAAAGAAATAGATACCTTTTTTGGACCTTAGAAAGTGAGTATCTGGAGTTTGTCTGGGGAGATTTTTGCCACAAGCCCTATCAGCCTAAGAAGTTGACCAAAAATCTTGCCACTTCCACATGTCATGTGCCATGACCCATCTAAAGAATGTCATAACTTGGAGGTAACCATAACGTCTACCTCCCGCCTTCTCCACCGCATGGGATCCTGGGCATTTCCATTCACTAACTGCAATCCCACCTTTATCCAACAAAATCCTGCCAGCATCCACCTTGTTCACCAGTGCCAAGGCCTTCTAACAGTGCCAGCAGGTTTCATATTCACGTTTCATATTCTCGAGCTCTTCGCTCATCCGCCTCCAACTCCCTCATGGTCAGCCGCTTCTCCAAGCAACGAGTTGGGGATAGATCTCTCTCCGCAGCAGGGGCTTCCCTCTGAAACAGCCTTCCTGCCTCCCTGAAACTTGAGGAGAACCATCTCCGGTTCCGGAAGCACCTCAAAACCTTCCTCTTTGCTTCTTCTTTCTCTCCCCCTCTCCCCTGCTAATTACTGAAACTGCAATGAATCTGCAACTGGGCCACTTACCAATCTCGGTCCTTGGCCTAGCCACTCTCCCCTGCACTGCCCCCCTGACAACCCATGCACTGCGGGACTGTCTCTGTATCCCTTCACCCCCCCTTCCCAGCACTTGTCTGCACTTACCTTGCACTTGCCACAAGCTGGCCCTTATTATTTATCTTGTTTTACTAACCCTGCATTGCACTTTCCTCTCTCCCTTTCCCCCTTGCACTTTTCCCTTCCCCTCTACCCATGCACTTGTGTGATCTGAATGACACCTGGCCTAGTAGGATCGTTGTCTGTCTCCCCTGGTTCCCCCCTCCCTGCCTCGTCGCGCCTTGAAACACTTGTGTATAGGCGCGTTACAAAAGCCATATCATATCATATCATATTGCCAGCAGCCCTAGAGGCTGAAGCCTCATAACTGTAAGGGCCTTTGATTATTGTTCATGCTAGAGATGAAACATACAACCAGAGAATGTTTTTAGATTCCTACAACCTTAAATGTGCTGCCGTTCTCGCTGTAGTACATATAATATGTACATTTAAAAAAGTTAAGTTTACCAACTCTAAAAAGTTGAAATCTACAAATGTTGTTAATTATCAATGTTTAGTTTTAACATTTTAAATTTAAAACAAACAATTTTCCTCTGAAATCCAGTTGACTATTGGTAAGCAGGTGGTGAGCCTGTAATACTTTACACTCAGCTATAGATGGAAAAAAGCAAAAGTACCCAATAAAGTGTGTTAATGAATGAAAAAGCAACAGCTAGTCAACTACACAGTCCCGTGAGCCAAGAAACCCATAATTGCCTTTGTGCCAGGCCATCACATATGGTTTCCTCCACCTTGGCAAAACCCTTACCTCTACCATGGTAATAACATTGCTCAGCAGGGGAACTGAATTTTGATTTTCCTGTGGTGTGCCGGTGGACAGATTCCTTTTCCCGGTGGGTGCCCGGGCCCCGGAGCACCCTCATACTCTGCACTCCTGTTGCTCAGATTGACAGCTCAAAATAAAACGTTCAGGTAATTTCCCTGCTTAAAACCATTTTTATTTGTTCCAGGGTCCTAGGTCAGTATTTGTAAAGAGAGTCTAGAAATAAAGAGTGTTAAAATACCAGTTTGCATTAAATGGTGCCTCATCCCTCGGAGCTACACATTCTTGCAGTGGGTTGCATGAACCCAGACAGGTTGCTCTTTACCTTCACAGCAATATTGGTAGTTAAGAGTACCTAATATGGCTTTTTCACATACACCTAATCCCCAGGCCCCAGTGAATGACACGTCTGCACTGGCTCCTTTGTAAAGTCATCTTTAACCTGTGACAAGGCAGACCTATTCCAGCACCAGGGAATCAGCCAAATGCGCAGTCATATAACATGCATTCAGTAAGTGGCACTGCGGGAAGAAACGTGGAGTGGGTATTAGGATTTAATGTGGGCTTAAACCGGCCTTTTTAAAATGTATTGCATCGTGAATGCTAAAAAGTAGCAGTGTTTAGGCATCTGGCTAATGAGCTCTGCTTCAGCCTATAACTTAGCCAGATATTTTTTTCAAAATATCCATTTTATCTCTCGCCTGTTGTATAGTAACCCTACGATGTGTGTTGCCCCTTTAATGTTTCCCTCCCATGTGCATTGCCCTTTTAAGATGGGCCATGAAGCTAATAAAAGGGAGCCCTGCAGGCACGTGCAACAGAACGGCTGCAGACTCCGAAATGGAATGACCTGAGTCCGTGTCTCATTAAGGCCTGCCGGCCCACTCAATGTGAGCAGGGCCTGCAGGCCAGATTGCCATGGCCCCGCCCCACCCCCCGCGCCAGCAAGGCAGGCAGGGTTTGCATGTGCAGGCAAGGCTTGCCCTGCCATCCCGAGGCACTGGGCCTAAAAGGTGCTTGTGTCCCATCGCACCTCAGGGGGCAGGAGCGATGTCCATGACCAGCACCCCCCCCCCCAAAACAATGGCGACGAGGAAGCCAACATCTCAAAGAAAAAGAAAAAGGAGAGAAGACAAGCCCGCAAAGCACAATCCCTGCTGCCCTAGTGTACTAGCGAAAAGAAAGGAGGAAGAGCAAGAAGAGGAGCGCCCGACCCCTCCGCAAGCCATGATTGGCCTGCGCCTCACTGTCTTCGCTGCGGTGTAGCCCCGGGCCACCCTGCGGTGAGGTGTTCCCCGTGGCATTCCGCCGCAAGAAAAGAAGTGTGCGGACCCAAGGGGGAAGAAGCAGAGCTTCCGGTTCCACAAAGAAAATGATGTCTGCCCTGCCCCTAGAGAAGAGGGTATAAAGTGGACGTAGCCGTTTGAGAAGGGAAGTCTCCAGCTGAAGGAGAGAGAGCTGTGCTGCTCCTTCTCTCACCCGCAGGAGAAGGAAGAGGAGATGTGGCAGCTCTGCCATGCTGCGGACGAGAGAGCCAGCCGGTGATACCCCCGCGGCATCCGCCGCTGTCGGGGGAGAGGAAAAGGTGCGGCGGCATCTGCGATGAAACAACCTCCAGCGGGGAAGCGCGTCCGCTGTGCCCCTGCGGAAAGCCGCCGGGACAAGAATGGTTCCGCCGTAGCCACAAAAGGAACAACATATACCGCCCGGGGGAACAGGGCCGCTGTGCCGCAGTGCCCAGTGGTGCTGCCCCGCCCCCAGGCAAGAGACAAAGAGAAGAGGCACCCTTCACCGTTCGTCCTCCCTGGCCATGGCCCTCTGTGAGGAGGATGCTTGTGCGGCCAGGGGAGGATCCAGCCTGCAGCCCCCTGCGACACCCGCCGCCAGCGAAGAGACAAGTGGTGTGGTGCAGCTTCTACTGTATTTACAGTGCACAGTTTTTTACCAACTTGCAGGAGAAATAAGTCCCCATGGCATTATTTATACTTACAGGCACTCCAAACTGGGGCCCAAAATACCTTATCGACAACAACAACAACACAAATCAAAGGACCAGCACATAGTGATTTTTGCAGTTTAACGAATGAGCCCCAGGGTCAAGTGTGAACTCTTAGGTTGGCTTCGATTGCTTTCCCTATATTGTGCTGTTGACAAATAATGCACTGCCCACAATACATGTGTGCTATTGAGGATATATCTGGTGCATACCAGTCCTGACTGAGGGAAGCAATCATAAGCCCCTTTCCCACGTAGGCAAGTCCATGATAACTATCAGCCAAGTAAGACAACAATAACTTTGGTGCGAGTAGGCAACCATTGCTATCCTGATTAAGGTTATTATGGTGCAGGCAACATCCTACCTTACAGCAAGTGCTTTTTTCTGATGATGTAGCTGCACTCATTTGTCTTAATACAAATTCACCCTGAGGTTTGGAAACAGCTGTCTCTTTTGCAGCATTTCCTTTCACTACTTCATCACAAAGGTGTTGGTGGCATGTACATTTGAGAATCACTATTTATTCATGTAACATGATGGCATCTAATAAAGCAGAGATGTAAGCCTTATTTTTTATGGGCGGTCCTTATAATGTGAGATGAATTGTGGCACTCTGTAGATATGCTACTGTGCATGCTCTGGTCAGAGCTATTAATAATTCAACTTAGGCAGATTGCATATTCCACAGCCAATTGTCATTGTTCGATACGAAAACATGACATTCAACAAAATAAATCAAGCATTATGTAAGGGTACATTGTGGGGGTCTTTCCTCGGTTGCGCACGTTCATCAGTAATAGCTCCACAGTCATGGGGCTTACACTCAGGTGGACTAGGTAATATAGATGCATGATTTAAAATAGGGCAGCGTGACAGAGTAATATGAGATTAATTCAACAATAACATTTCAAATTTAGTTAAACGTGACAATGGAAGATATTGTGTTGTACAGCTATAGTGTGCAGTAATGCAACCACAAGTGAGGAATCCAAATTATACATTAACAATGTTGCACTGCATGTGCAGTTGCTGCAATGTACCTGAGACAAGGGGGACATCACAGCCACTGGGTCAAGTATGGTGTGGTATTATGCAAGTGGTCTGTGTTTTTCACCATGTTTCTGGGTGAGAATTACCTGTGAGTACCCATTGCTCACATGGCAATAACAAATGAATGTATTGTTGTAATCTGGTAAACCCAGGACAGCAGCATGAGAGAGTGCACACGTTATACCTGTTGTGCTGGTCATGGTAGTGTCTCTGGCGTGCTTCATTTCCTTAGTTCCTGGTAAGATTTAATCAGTGCTGCATAATCTATCATCCATTGATAACAATATCGTACTACACCTAGAAATGTGTGCTTCTATGTAATTATGGTGGGTCAGGGGACCTTTGATATAGACTTGATGCAGGTGTTTAATAATAGTTGGTGTCCTATTATGATGGCCTGCTCTCTTTTTTTTCTTTTTTTTTTAAAACTTTATTTTCAATATAAAATAACATCAATGTAAAAAATGACAACATATTTACAAAGTCAATTTACAAAGTCACACAAACATCAAAAATAACCATAGCACAGAAGCAAACCCCATAAAAACCCACCGTTCACATCTTATTATATACAAAGTCAGATTCAATACATCGCCAAAAAAGTCCTCCATATCTTTGCAAATAATCCATTCTTGCTTTGTTTCCTATATAAACGTTCTTCCATATCTGCCAAAATATGCATTTCATTCAGCCAAACTTCTTTCTCTAATGTAACATTAGATTTCCAATTTCTAAGGATGATTTTTTTACCCACTGCAGCACCTCTAAATAACCATTTCTTTTGGCACTGAGTGAGATCATCCAAGATTGAATCATTCCCTAAAATGAATGTCTCAAAATTAGAACCAATAGAATTATTCAGGACTTTTTCACAAATTTCACCAATACCACTCGAAAACCCCCGTACCTTTCCACAATCCAACATATGCTCCAACGTATCACTCTCATGAATAAATGCCCAACATTCCGGATCATCCTTCAAACCTCTCTTCCATAATCTCTCCGGGGACCAATAAACCCTGTTTAGGATCTTAATTTGTCTTGTTCTTTCAGTCAAACCCAAGGAACAAAGTTTGACATTTGCACACATCCTTGTCCAAGTCTCCACTGTAATGTCAGAGCCAATTCTACGGCTCCATTCAATTCTTAGCAAATCATTGCTATTGTATTCAAGCAGAATCTGCCTGTGTACCCGGCTAGCCAAGCCCCCCTCTTTTACCAAAGATTTCCTCGTAAGAAAGTCCATATTCAATCTAGCCTGGAAATTAATCTCACCAACAGCAATCTTCAATTTCCTGTAATCTGAAAACTTGAAATTCGCGATTTGAAATTCTAGTTGTAAGTCTCTAGCACTCATCCATTTCCCCTCGTTAAAAAGTTCATCAATCCAGCTGACACCACCCAAAAACCATTCAGGCCAGAAAACCATTTTGCCATCCATAGAGGTATTCATCCATAATGACGCACCAGGATCTTTGTATGCATGCACACCTATTCACATCCAACAAGCCAGTCAGTTTCTTCCAGGAATTTCTCAGACATGCAGTCAATGGATCTTTCACACCTCTCGATACTATAGTCAAAATCGCCCTCGGTGACAAAGGACCATTAAAACTTGCCTCTGCCATAGCCCATTCATTAGGAATCCGCGCCAAGAAATCAACTATGGAAGCACAATTAAAGGCTAGATGATAGGCCATGAAATGTGGTACGTCCAGTAAAATCGGCAATGATTGATCTAAGTCCCGTAGAACCAAAAGAATGTCATCAGCAAACAACCACAATTTTTGCTGTAATCCCCAACACGACACTCTGTGTATATCAAGATCAATTCTAATGATAGCCGCCAGAGGTTCAATCACCAGAACAAACAACATTAGTGAAAAGGGACATCCCTGTCTCGTCCCTCTTTCCAGTCTAAAAGGATAAGAGCGACTTCCATTGGTATTAAAATCAGCTGTCGGTTGTGAATATAATAGTCTAATCCATGATCTGTAATTCACTGCAAATCCCAATTTTTCAAGGACTAAAAAGAGGAAGTCCCATTCCACATGATCGAAAGCTTTCTCCGCATCCAATGAAAAAACAGCTGCATCCTCTAAATCATCCGCCACCTTTTTAATTGTATGGAATAGTCTCCTGATGTTGCTGGATGTTTTCCTCCCTTTCACAAATCCCCAACTGATTCTTATTGATCAAATTTGGGAGAAGATTCTCCAATCTAATGGCCAAGATCTTTGCCAAAATGTTGTTGTCCATGTTAATAAGACTAATCGGTCTATAGCTCCCAGGGAGCGTTTCATCTTTCCCCTTCTTTGGAAAGACAGATATCATGGCGTGTCTAGTCAAAGTCGGCAGCAGGCCATTAGCCAAAGAGGCCACATACATATCTTTGAGTAATTCCAGGGCTGAATCTGGCAATAATTTGTAGAATTCCACCGGAAAGCCATCAGGTCCAGGTGACTTCCCAACATTTAATCTGTTGACAGCCCTTTTGATCTCATCCAATGTCAAATCCTCCTCCAGTAACTGCAAGTCATGATCTGAAATGTTAGCAAGTTTTGCTCTCTCAACAAAGTCACTGCTCCCGACTGGCGCATCAATTTCACTCTTGTACAAATCCACATAATAGTCCCTGAAAATATTGTTAATCTCTTTCGGAAGAAAGGTGACTCGTCCATCTTAATCTTGAATGGATGTAATCATCCGTTCTGATTCCCTCATCTTGAGCCTATAGGCCAGCCACCCATCACATTTCTCACCTTTCTCAAAGTACTCACATTTCTGGTTATTGTATTTTCTTTCCATCCTTTCCTCAATGATACTGTTAAGCTCTCGCTTCAGTTTCATCAATTCAGAATGACCATCTCTGTCAAGTGGGTCAGCCATAACCTTCTTAGATAAATCCCCAATCCTCATCTCAAATTCCCTCTGTCTACTAGCATGTTTCCTATTCAATCCACACGTCAAATTAATCAGATAACCCTGCATAGTACATTTGAAAGCTTCCCATACAACCTTTGGTCTCAATTCGCCCGTGTGATTTGCTGAAACATAAAAATGAATTTCTGTCCTCAACTTCTCCACTTCTACTTTCATTCGTAAGAACGTATTGTTCATTCTCCACGTATATTGTCTTTGTACAGCATCAACCAAATTAATACACATTGTTACATGTGCATGATCCGTCAGTAAAATGGTGCCTATTTCACTTGTTTTATGATTCTCAGTCATTTGCCTGGCCGTCAGCAACATATCTAGTCTAGAGTAAACCGAGTGTGCGCCTGAGTAAAAACTATATTCTCTGGCAAGTGGATGTTCCAACCTCCAACAATCCCGCAATGCGTGTTCCTCCAGCAGGTTTATCAGAGAAAGATAGTGACAATCATTATGTTTATTATTCACAGACACACTTCTATCCAAGTCCTTATTCAAAACAGTGTTAAAGTCACCATGAAGAATGATATTATCCGTAACCAAGTCTTGTATTGTCTGGGCCACTTACCTATAGAAAGATCCATTATCTACAGATGGGGCATAAATATTACACAACGTCACAAAACATCCCTGAATATTAACCAGCAGTGCCACCATCCTGCCCTCTCGATCTGACAGTTCTCGTACAATCTTCAATGGAGCATTTTGCCGAATTAGAATTGCCACTCCCCTTGATCGTGTGGAAAAGCAGGAGCCATAGACCCTCCCAACCCAGCCCTTATTCAGGGTTTCAACTTCATCTTTAAGCAGGTGAGTCTCCTGAATAAAACCAATGTCACATTTCAGCTCCTTTAAATGATTCATGATCTTCAGTTTTTTCTTTGAATTATTTAGTCCATTAACATTCCATGTAACCACACGCAAACCTTTAGCCATCCTCTCCGACCCACCTTCAGTGCCCAATTTTCCAATTGGCGCCTCCTCCAACCCTGATAATCTTAACAAGCAACTAATAGATGTGAACCCAACCCCCCCTCTGAAATAGAAGCATGTCAGCAACAACAGATAAATATTACAAACAAAATATAACAATCTAAACAGTCCATTGTCCTGGACACCCCTCCTATAAACCTATGAACACCACCTATCAAAAACAATTCTACCGAAAAACTCTCATATGAGTCAAACACTACCTCATGAGGCATGCCCTTAAGAGCTCTTTCGCAACACACCTGCAATTTCTCCCGGGGTGCTTTGTGACCCTTGAGAGCGAATGCAGTTAAGAACACAATGCATATTGTTAACAAGCGTCATAGGATGTGAAAATGAAAGAAGATTGTAGACATACTGTACCAAAACAGATTTTCTTAGGAATGTTATATCATTTGAATACTTTTTTAAGAGCTGGGAAAACTAGGTGGGAGCTCTGTGTACACCTCTGGGAGCATGGTCCAGGTATATTTTAAGCGAAATCTGTGCGTACTTGGATAGAGAAAAAGGTGAACAACAGATCTAAACAATGAAGCAGGTACCTGAGGGTAGGATTAAAAACAATATGTAAGTTGGGTTATGGACCGCTGAGAAATATGGTAACACTAATACTAGGTTAACTGCATTAGCATCCTGCACAAAACAGTAAGTGTTTTTCCTGTTCCTGGGCTTCTCCATATGGTGGATAGTGGACTTTCCTTTGGCCTATTAACCCTTGCTGCAAAAAGGACTGTATCATGGGGGAAGGCTATTTGCTGGCTTCCAAGCATATCTAATGGTTGGCCGAAGCCTGCTCGAATTTGGATGGCTATGAATTTTGAATGCATTGTGAATATACCACAATTAATTGTTGTGTTAGTCCCACAAACAATCAGGGACCTGGGACAATAATTCAGTGAGTTCTGTAGAAAAGTGTTCATCTTTGAGGTCTGGGGGACGGAACGTCCTGCAAGATCACTAACACAGCCTCTTTTATTTTTATCTGGGATTTCAAGAAACTCTTCATCAGGTTTTCAATATGTGGTGCTTTTCATCTTGAAAAACAGTTCTCATCCTTACAGGTTTATTGGAGCTGAGGGACTTAACACAGATGCATGCTTATCTGTGGCAGAACATAAAGAAAACACATAGGCTTAGTAACACAATGGGCCTCATTACACGGATGGCGGTAAGGGATTACCGGTACCGGTAAGGGTACCGGTACCGGTAATCCCTTACCGCCTTACTACGAGGTCCCTTCGCGGGTCCCTACCTTAACGGCTGGTTTTACCAGCCATTAAGGACGGGACCCGCAAAGGGGCCTTGGAGGTAATTATGGTACCGCAATTTGCGGTACCGTAATTACCGCCTTCCCCATTCCCATTGAGCCCTATGAGGGCTCAATGGGAATGGGGAAGGGACAATGGTGAATGGTGAATTACCGCCCCGCCAACCTTGGAATAGGGCGGTAATTCCGCCATCCACCATGGCGGAATCGGTAAATTACAGGCAGCAACCATGGCGCTAATAGCGCCATGGTTGCCACCTTCGGTGTAATGAGGCCCAATGTGTTACTGTTGCATTAGACGGCGTTAATAGTGGTGGATGAAAGAGCGATAGTTGTAAAGCTGTCAGATCATTGGTCTGATTTACTCTCTATGAGAGCAAGGGATGTCAGAGGACTAATGACAGAGTTCTCATCTCTTAAGCTATTGTAATAATGGTATTCATTCATGGCCCTGTTATCTAGCGTGAAAACTGGTGCACCTGAGTTGTGGAATAGGGGCAGAGCTGGGAGTGGGGGCTGGAAGGTTAGCCGGTGTCAGATGGGGCATTTTAATTTCCAATGACTGTCCAGTTTGCAATAATTACAGATAGTGAGACCTCCATAGGCTGTTCCCTGAAAGTTCTGCACTGATTCCTTGCATCTCCTCATGCCCCATCCTCTGCCATCCCCCTTCTCCTCTGGAAACCACTCACTCCCCCGTGTCTCCCCTTCGATATTCTGCAGCTGCAGCCATGAGTTTATTCTTTGGGCTTTATTTATTTTGCTCATGGCATGAAGACAGTGATTTGCTACCATTACCATTTCAAGGGCTTTGTTTGGCACCCTTTGCCTATCATTTTTAGTTGCTTTTTTAATTTTGGCTATAGTCCCTGAACAAAACTGTTCACAGCAGCTTCTCGGCTCTGGTATGCCACAATGTAGGGTAAATACCACCTTTTGCAAGGTAGTTCCTTGGGGACTCTAATTTTTTGTTTACACGTCAGGAGTATTGGGTCTATTGCATGGCCAACACCTGCTCAAATTCTTTATACTATTTTGTTTTTGCTTGTAATTTACCACCAAAATGTTGATGTTGGTGGGGAAGTGAAGAGGGTGTGGGGGTCTCCCCCTGCATTCTGAGGTAAAAATCTGAGCAAATAAAAACAACAAATGTTTGAGCTGTTTCTTGATTGTGTATGCAAACGGTTTTTCGTCTTGTTCAATTCAATGCATTCCCTGGTCTTATGAAATTTCCCCATGAGACTGATGCAGAAACGTTCCCTTTGTCTACTTTTGATCAATCTGGTGTTAAGAACAAAAAGGGGCACTGGGCCAAGGTAGGGCATGTTGTACATAACTAAGCCATGAATGATTAATTCTCCCTTAGGCATATGTCTTTTGTGATGTATCTTAATAATTCCACATAGAGATTGACCCGCAAGGACAGCCAGAATGAGACAGGTTTGGTGTTTACATTGTCTAAAATAGGATCTTGACCTAACTCATTATGTAGGATGAATTTAGGTGTTGCACTAGGTACGCCCAATAGTCTTGTGAAGAAAACATTCCTTGTATGGCAGCATAATTCTTGTCCGCCCCAGATGGAGCAGCCATAAAGGCTGATCCTCCTTGACGTTTCCTTGTAGATACGAAGAACCACTTTGAGTGATTGTTTCCCCCAATTATTAGTGGCACGAAGCATAGCTCCATTAGACTGAGTCATGGCCATGTATTGCTTATCTATATGGTAAAGACCTCTTAAAATCTTTGTAAAAGCCACATCCAAATACATGAATTGTTTTACTGTTTCTAATCTTGCTCCATCAAATGAGAAAGAATACGAGACTCCCTTCCTCCCACCCACAACAAGGCATTTGGATTTTTCTGTGTTTATCAAGAGATCCCGTCCCTTCATGAAGTATCCATATGCATTGATCAATCCATGGATGCTTCTAAGGATCCTGGGTAATAAGGACTGTGCCGTTCACCTAAGTAAGAGGTATCTACTTCTCCCCCACTGTTGGTTATAAATTTCAGAGAACAAATGTATCCATGCACCTGTAATGATGTTGGCTTCCGATAGTATGCTCGAAGTCAGAGAAGGACCAAGAGCTACCTCTGCCCAGAATAATTTCCGATTTTACTACCATTTCAAATATCTCATAGGCTGCATCTATCCATTAGTTATTTGCACGCACACCAATTTATAATGTTTTTGGATGGCAGCTATATCTAGGTTTTCACACAAATCTATTGATAGCCCACAAAAGGTAGTGTTTCACATGTTTCGGTGTTGATGAAAAACAGGTGGCAAGTCCTCATCTTGGATCTTTTGCTACTTTTGTGTTAATAAGGATTTTGTTTTGGATAGTCAGGAAAAGTTTGATTTTGTGTCTTGCCATACTTACAGTATTGCATATTGCTTCATCAGGGACTGACCAGGCCCATTTGATAGTGTCCCCATTATTACTTGGTGGGTCCCCAATGTCATCATTGGATGAGCATTAATTTGTCATTGAGCTCTTTTACCGTGATAGCCAAGGAGTTGGGATCACTCTACACTCTCTCTCATTTATGCCTAAATCAATCATCCTACCTCTGTCTCTTACCCTAGTTACAAAGCAATCAATTGTAGAAGAATATCGACCATTATTAAAGGTTCACCTGCCTGAAGTGTCCAATGACATCCTACCATTCAATGAGTGAAGATCATTCTCCAGCATAAGGTTGTGAAGACCTAGGCCATTTGTGTCACAACAGGGATCAGATATAACAGGATCCATGATCGCCCATTCCTGGTGCTGACCCATATCAAAGAGGTGCTCTGGTGACCCACCCCTAAGCTTTAGATTGAAGTCACCACCTATAAGGCAGCAGTGAAATGTACTGCCATCATTTCCCTCATTCTCCAAAACACTCAATGAAAAAGATTTAAGAGCCATTAAAGCATTTATAGTGTTTTTTTTTTAAGGGGAATTATGGAAATTGACCAGGGGGTCGCATGCCCCATTGGGTCCTGCAGCCTCTGTGGGAGAATATGGGGACACTCGACATCTGTTGCCTTAAACAGAAAGTCACTAGTGACAGAGGCCCACATACACAAGCCCCTTCCACCGAATTGCAGCTTTTAGTGTTTCTAGCTTGTGGTTTAAAGTAGGAGGCAAATCTATTCAATAACGCTGGGGTGGAAGACCAGGGGCCAGATTATCAAAGTTTCCCACTGGTGCTAAAAAGAGAGAAAATGCTTTGGTAATACAAATTGCAGCAAACAGATTTGGTTACAATCCATATTGCCTAAAAACGTTTACACGTGGCCAAAAATGAATCTGGCTGTTTTTTTGTACCATGTTTGCTACATAACATACAACAAAAGGTGTCTATTACATTTCTTTTCATGTCAGGCAGCACACATCGTAAATAAAACAGCCTGCTCCAATATTCCCCAGATGAAAACATTTGAGATAATACCGATTGGGGCTAAAATCTTTTTGCATCATTCTCTGTTAATAAAGCAGCAAGATTGGTGCTACAATCATTTACTCTGCTTTTTTGCGCAAGTGCAGATCTTTGATCATCTGGCCCCACATCTCTTATAAATAAACAGCATCATGCTTAGCAGTATACATAAATAGGTCCTTATCACAAAGCTTGTTGCTTAATCCCAGAATATTCCATGTTAAAAATGTACGCTTATCCTGATCATGTAGTGTACCTGTAGGAGGATTGGCATCACTGTTCCTGTTTCCATCCAATACTATAAGTAGCGATTAGTCAATTGTTCCAGAAGCCTTTCGTGGGAATCAATCTCCATCCTCACATCAGAAGCATTAGCATTGCTGATGGCTAGGTGACCCAACACTTCCCCATTCCAGTGAGACTAAAGACTTAGCAGTGGGCCCTCTCAGCTCTTTCTGAGGGCCTTTGTGCACTGTACTTTGGGACCATCCATCTGCCGAGCCCACAGCTAGGTGCCTCAGCGAGTCAGCAATCAGGACCTTTCTTTGCTGTAAGTGTGATTGCTCTGATATATCAGTTGCCCTCTGAAGTCCTTGATTTAGACAAGGTAAGTGTAAAAGTAGTTTAAGGGGCATTACACAATGAAACTATTCCCTCATGGGGCATCTGCCTTATGATCAGCTGTGATCGAAATGTCAACATGACACAATCTCTTAGGGCTTCAAGAGGTCTCGGCCCCACCCTCTGTACACTCCGTGCCCTAAAGAGGTCCTAATGTTTTAGCACCAATGAGAGCGACTTCTGGTATTGCGCCAGTGAGTGGCTTTATTAATCAGTGAATGGTCCCCTCCCTCAGGCATGCAGTAGAGGTGGAGCAGATGTCATCACTATAGCCAGCAATGCTGCCTCATTTGGGGATTATTCTTTATTCCCTGATTGGGCAAGGACCTCTTATGCCAGTTCAACGGATTCAGATTAAAAAACACCCCGAAACTGTATCCACTAATGTGGCTCGGTGATTGCCCTGCCCACCTACTAGACACAACCCACTCTTTCCGGTTCGCTCTGGAGCCATTACACTTCCTGGATTCCCAGATTCCTCCTGACCAGAGATATCTATGTCCTTTGTTGCATCAGGCTTACTCCCAGAATTTCCAAACTGGAAGATGCATCCGTCAGTTTCTTTTATGACATTAAAGTGGAAGATGCTAGGGGAAATGGGAGCCAAAAACAGGCTTCTCTGCAAGGCCTGATTTACTTGACCAGCAGGGTGTAGTTGCACCGTGTCCAACAGGCTTTGCCTCGCCTTCTGAAGAGGCAGCCTTGGAAGCTGAGTGAGGGTATCAGAGCATTGGACAAGCACCCTAGGATTCTTCTTTGCATGTTGAATCTCAGGCTGTCCTATCTCTTTCTCATCCCTCCCCCTCTATGCTGAATATCCCGCTAATTTAATTAATCTCTTGAAATTCAAGGAATCGGCTGGAGAGGCAGTCTCTTGCAGATTCTGGAGAGGTCTGTTGCAGCTACATGAAACATGTGTATAGGCGCGGTATAAATGATTCATTCTCTCTTAGGCATATGTCTTTTGTGATGTATCTTAATGATTCCACATAGAGGTTGACCCGCAAGGGCAGCCAGAATGAGACAACTTTGGTTTTAACATTGTCTAAAATAGGATCTTGACCTAACTCGTTATGTAGGATGAATTTAGGTGATGCACTAGGTACGCCCAATAGGCTTGTGAAGAAAACATTCTCAGCCACTTGCATGGCAGCATAATTCTCGTCCACCCCAGATGGAGCAGCCATAAAGACTGATCCCCCTTCATGTCATATCATCATACAATAAAAATTTAAATAATCATCCCCATCCTTATACTTCTGCCACAATTGTCCCAGTGACTATGGTAGCAGGTTCAACTCGGGTGTGCTTTGACTGTGCCCATTGAAGGTGAAAAGTGATGATCTTAAGTGGTGTTAAGACGTCTCATAGTTTGGGTTGACTTTGTAATCCTCTTTTTCATAGAAGGGGCAGCTAGCAGTAACATTTGGGCTTTCCTCTTAGCCATGGGTCGCTATTGATCACTGCTAACACTGCAGATTTTCAAGACAAAAGAACATTTTTTTCTGTGTATATTCCACTTTGAAAGGGCAGTTTACTCTGAGTAATCCGTATGAACATGGGTCAGGAGCATCTCGACTCCTAAACAATTATAATGGATACAAGGGTTTTTTTGGGGGGATGAGAGGGCTAGACCATGAAATAGTAGGATGGACTCAAGTGGAGATGCAATCGGCCTAAACTAAGCCTCCAATGTGGTCTTATGCAGCAATAGCACATGCTAAATGATTAATTATTAACTGCTACACGTTAGCATGTCACTTTGAGCGAAATAGAGGAAGAGGGCGCTGCACAAGCAAGTGATATCAATCATAGCCCGTTATCTCTGCACCTAAGCCTCCAGATTTCTAAAGTTAAGGCCCCACCAACAGCCCCACTCCTCAGCTCATAACACTTGTTGCAAGCTACATCACTGCCCACTGCCCACCCTCACGTCTCTGTCTTGTGTCAGGCGATGCTCCCTGTCACACTGTAAGTGACTTAAATCCAGAAATCCAACTAAGTCAATGCCTAGTCTGGGATGCCCAATGAAAGCCCTTATTAATATATTTTTATGTCAAATTCTTTGAATCTGGATGATAAACCCTTATATAACGCCCCTCGCTTTGAATCCCCCTGACCTCACTGAGCCAAGAAGTAAGTTTGTTTTGCAAATTAAAAGATTTATTTGAGGAATAAAACAATATATATATATATCACACTTTTATGAATAAATTAATATTTGATAGCACACTTATGAATATAATAGTTATCAACAATGGATAATATTACAATAGCACAATTCTTTAATCACTTAGGAGTTGGTATAGAAAGAATAAGGTAGCAGAGAATGCTTTGTATGGTTTCAAGGAAATGCAAGATGGGAAAGAATGCAACACAGAAATAAACTTGATATGAATTCAATCAGAAGATAATATAATCACTTTTTCCCCTGTGACTACTCACTCCCCCCCTATGCAATATGGAGGGATGGAAAGGAGGGCACACAGGTTTCCAGAATACAGTCAAATGCAGTTCAGTTCCAGTTCCCCCCAGCAAGCTTAGAGAAAACCGGTATGATTTTAAACAGGCAAAATACTTTTAAATGTGATTGTAATGAAGTGAAAAATATGCTAAACATGATTTTAATTCGCTAAAGGAGATTCAGGGTAGGTGATAGTTACTTTAGATTGGTACAGGTCAACACTAGCCATGATTTATGAATGATTATCAGATTGAAAACGAAATTCAGCAGTTGCAAGCAAAAGACAGCAATTTTGACAGGTGGTGAAATTGAGCTAATTTTCCAATTCGCTGCACTTTTTCCGCGTGCGTATATCGCGATTATGGAAAGACTATAAAGTTGGAATGTCCTTTTGGGTTTGTTGGAAAGCTTAGGTTCTTAGCTTTAAAATGACAGTTAAATCTCGCTTCTAGGACATGCGGTTCAAAAGATACAGATGTTTTTGTGGAGGTAGATTTTCAGAGTGACAGATGGCGCTTTTACAGATTTGAAATCACAGAATGGACACACAATTTCTATGCAGTTCTGGTCAGGTTGAAATGGTTTAAATAAGATTATTTTAAACTAAGAAATTGGTTCTCTACAGTTCTAGGCTGGATACTCACTCCTAGTTTTGGACTGGAAGGGAAATGGGCCTTGCCACCGATCTGGTCAGGTTTGGACTTCACTTGCCACTGGACGGTCTCAGGCCCTCTAGGTTCTGCTCACAGCATGCTCTCTGGTCTGCTATCGGCACTGCACAGTGGTCTGGGTCTGTTGGGTTCTGGATACAGCTCTGCTTTGTGGGTCTGGATCTGGTTCTGGCACAGTGTTCAAGCCAGAAGCAAAACAGCTTGCCCGGCTGTTGAATAGTTTAGTTAGGTTGATGGATTCTGAGGCCTGCTGAGAAGAGTTCAGCTTGTGGATTAGGCCTCTGCTTCTGCAAGGTTCTAGAGTTTGGGTTCTAGAGTTTTGGTTCTGGAGTCTGTCTGGAATCTGGAGTCTCAGGAGTCTGGAGTCTTTGTCTGGATATGGTCGGGCAGAATGCTGCGCAGGAATCGATGAGTAGTGGAAAAATGAGTGTGTCTATCTGGGTCTCAGTGGTTCTTTTTATGTGTTTCCAAAGGGGGCGTGGAGGCTGACTTTCTATGCCCAACCCTCTGAGGATCCTGATAGGCTAAAGGATTTACTGTCCTCTGACTGGATAAAGGAGTAGTGAGTCAGAATGAGTCAGAGTGATGCTATGTTTATGGCTTGGCTGAAGTCCCTCCCTTTGCTTTTACTTAGAGAAACAATTTTTCATAACCAAACAAGTTTCCCAGATACACAAGTTGTTGAGAATACATGTACATATCACATATTAATTAAGACAGGTCTCTGTTTAACCCTGATCTTTCTAAGAGCTTGGGTTCAGGAATGACAACTTATTCACGATTTTAGTAGGTTTTGCAATATTGGTTTTGCACCAAATCTTACACAGAGGTACACACCCTCTCTGAGCATATTACTGGAAGTTCTTAGGTTTCTAGCATAAACACTGCATCCACAATATTAATAATTACGGGGCTTGGCTTCAGAACATCCAACTTAGACTTGAACTGTGAGTGCATTTTTTCATTTTAAGAATCTCAAAATTGACCATTTCTATCAGCAGGTTACAATTAGTTATCAGTATTCTTATAAAACATATATTTCCCTTCACTTCAGTATACCCATTGGTTTGTCCACGCCCCTAGAAGTGTGGCTTGACTCAGAGGTCAACTGTCTTATTTCTCCCAGAGCAGTTGTTGTTGTCACACCCCAAATCAGCATATTCTATTCAATTGAAAGAGTCTATTGTCTTGTGTCCCTGCCAGCATACCAGGGTGCAACTCTCCATCTAATTAACATGACCATGCAATCTCCTGTGTTGTTGCTGAGAAGACTAGGTGTGAAGGCTTCCCAGGGACAGCAAGCCTTTTGAAGTCTTGCCTACATCAGGTTACTCTTCTGATCAATTGCAATAGAGTTCCTTATGGAAAACAATACATTTATCACTTTAAAATAAGCAACATGTCTTTAAATCAAGTCTCTTTCAACATGAAATCACTGTGTGGCACTCTATATGGCATTTTGATAGAATCCTCTGCTTTGGCAGGTTTAGCTTCAGGATTAGGAATCTCCAGCACCTGTCAGTGGCGAGCACCGGTATTGCACCCATTTTTAACAGCTGTCTTTAGATGAAATGTCTTTAACATGGGATTCTGTCCTAATAACATATGATTCTTGCTGACATTGTACTGATGTGGATTCTTGCAGTAGAGTAATTTAGAACACCCAACAAGAAGTTGTATCCTTTTGGTGGTTTTAGGCAGTGATCTCCTGTGCTCACTGACATGGCAAAAGTGGGTTGCAGCCTTTTTTGCAGATTTTTACTGCGCATTTTTGGATGATCTCTGGCGAGCAGCATGCTTTCCGGTGGCCATTGTGATGTTTCCGCTGCCAGTAATGCACAGATGTCCCAGGGAATTGTCTCAGAGAACAATTGAACTATTGATGACTCCCCCTGTAGATGTTGCCTCCCCAGCCCACAAACAAGATGAACCTTAAAGGGAGAGCTGACAGGAATATGGGTAAACCTGGGACCAGCCATCTCCCCGGGCACTTCATTCTGAGTGTAGGTTGGAGGGCCCATTGTGGGTAGTTTACCCTGGGTAGATAATTGGGTTTGGAGTGGCTCTGCCTGCTGGGCCGGTCCCGAACGATTGATGTTAGGTGACAGGTGACCGTTGAATGATTTGAGATGGGATTTGAGGAGGTTGCTGGGCAATGGTGTGTTGTGGGATGGATGGAGCAGACTGCTGTGGGTCAGAACCCACATTTCTAAAGAAATTGGTTATATCCCCACTGTGTTCTCATCCTGCATATGCTTTACTAATTGAGGATAAAGCAGAGTGGGCACTGTCCCTAAATCTACCTCTTCAATTAATGTAACACTCTATCTCAGGTTTAGATTTTACATTTTAGTTTTTGTTTTTTTGTTCTGCTTTTGTATTGAGTATACATGTTATGCTTTTGAGTGTCTATAGGTGGTGTGGACACATCTTTAGACTGGCCTATCCCCATTTTCCAGGTTAGCCCAGCAATTCCTGGTGCTGCGTGCTGAAAACTGTTCTTAAAAAAACCCTTCTTTGACTACTGTGTCCACATGAACACACCAAGAAAAACTCCACTTTTCTGCAGACCTGATAGGGGAACATTTGGGGTTTTAAATAGAGAAACAGCTCTGCTCAGTGGCCCTAGGACTGGAGAGGAAATGAATCACCCATGAATGTTCCAAAGGAGCGGAAGTTTCCGAAAAGGAAGCTTCCCGTCATGGGGTTCCTAGGATCCCCCTTCCTTTTGAGGAATTCTGGCAAGGAGGGTCCTCAGTGCTAAACCAGGATAGTCCCAGACCAAAACAACGTCATACATACCCATTAAAATTATTCTGCTATCCAATGTTATCCTTCATCGGCTCACCTCTCCCACTAAATGGGAGATGACTACACCTTACTGACTGACTGACATAAGTTTCACGATTAACTGATTGATATCAGTTACTCCAACTGGCTGCCTACATGCATATAACTGACTGATGGTACCATGTTCTTTGTTTCAGTAGGTTGTACATGTGCATTTCTATCCCAGATCTGGACTGACACAACCCTTACAGAATACAGATTTCAAAACGTGCCCCATCTTTCCACCCTCAATCTGTTCGTGTACCTGCTACCATGCAAAGCATATGGTTCCCTGAGTAAACCCCAAATGATTGACACCACTTACAGTTAACTTCCCTCCGATTCACCAAATGGAGATTTGAAACAGTATGCTGCTGTCAGGTGAGGTGCCGCAGGGTTCAGAAGAAAGCAGTCAGTAAAGGTTGTGAATGTGCTCCATGAGTGCCATTAGGTTCAGGATACTGCACTAGGTTGTGATGAAAAATCAGAGCCCACATAATAATTTGGAAGGATAGCAAGGAACAAAATCAGTTTATTGCATTGCAATGCAATACTACCAACTGCAGCATGTCCACCCTAAACTAAAAGCAGCAACCAACCCCAATGCCTCAAATCACACATCTATATACTGTTTTTAGAGCAGACAAAAGAAGTTCTCATCCACAATTACTTTTCTTGGCCTTGGAAAATATACAAGTCTTGGGTAGATGCCATCTCTGGCGTCACCGAGCAAACTCCTATTTTTACTGAACTGTGCACCTGCCACTAGCACTGGTCACATGACAAGATACTTCCAGAAAATATCATGTCTTGCAGGTAACCTTGAAGAATACCACACACCTTCTCCACTGCATGGTATTCTGGGTTTGGATGGTGGTCCAACCTTTATCCCACAAAATGCTGCCAATGCCTGTATTGGACCACCTACCTGTGGCAAGGCCGTTCTAGCAATGTCATCATTTTACATACTGCCAGAAGCCCTAGTAAGTTTAGGCCGCCCTGGTATGCCATTATTGACCATGCTAATGAAGAAAACGTAAATGATGTTATATTCCCACAAACCTATATATATTGCCATTATCGCGGTAGTATATTATGCACATTTTCAAAAGTTACGTTTACGAACTCTAAAAAGTTAAAATCTGTGAATGTTGGTAATGCCAGTGTTAGTGTTTTCTGTATTATTGAAGACTAAATATAATATAAAAGCAATGTTGCTGAAAATTTAAATCACAGTCAAAGATGGCCTCAAGGACAAACCTCTCAAACACAGTTCAAGGGTTTTTCATTTTCAGACTAGTTAGAGGACTTACTAAGGGCCATGCCTCTCTCTCTCACCTAGTGTGGGCCATTTCCTCCCTAGCCCAGTCCTCCCTCAATGGTAGCTTAGATAGAGAGATTCGTAACCCCTACTAACTAAGAAGCTGCCTACTTTCTCCCACTAACGCCCTCTGGGAACAATCTAGGTGATCCCTAATCTAAGTTCCCCCAATGTAGTTTAACATAAGTATTTGCCCCTTTAAAATACTCAGGCCCCACTTGGTCCCTTTCTTCCCTGCCCTTATTTTCCTCTCCCTATGTTTCTCCCCCTTTCCTCCTCCATCTCTCCTCTCTCTCCAGCACATTCCCTCTTCTCTCCCTCTGATGTTCCTTTCTCTACTACCTATCTCCAGCTTCTGATCTTACTCACTACTACTTTCCCCTTTCCACACTGCTATCTCTCTATCCTGCCCACACTACCACTCCCCTCTCCACTCTACTTCTACTCCCCTCTCCACTCACTACTACTCTCTTTCCCCCTACTACTATTCCCCTCTGCACACTACTTCTACTGTCCCCTCTCCACACTTCTACTGCTATCATCCCCTCTCCACTACTACTCCCCCCTCTCCACACTGCTACTACTATTCTTCACCCACATCTTCTCCACAGGCAGCCTCCTTTCACTCTTCCAGTCATCTCCTCATTCACTCCCTACTGTCTCTCTATCAACTTCTCTCACATACCTTGCACGCACACTCAAACCAAGTCTCATTTATGGTCCTGTTGTTGTGCGCTTGCCCACATAGATGTACACCTCTCTACCAGTTACCATCCACAAACTGGGGGGCAAACTGAAAGAACCAATCAGAGCCTAGAATAATATCTACGATGTATGCTAGTGGAAACAGAGTTGGAATGGGTTGATCTACTCTGGGCAGCTCAGTATGCCTAGAACATGTATTGTTCCACAGGGTACACACCTACTATCTGCTATATGGTTGGCATCCAGGTATACCCATATATGATCCCTGGGAAGCCACAGAAATGTCGGCAGTTCAAACACTGTATGCCATATTCCGACGTCCACTGGCACAAGCCAAAAGCCACGTACACATGGTTTGCAGAACCAGACGACCCACTCCCACATACCACATAGGGAATCAAGCATGGCTAGCCATGAACAACATAGGGCTAAAAGGGCCTCAAAGGTTCCTCCCAAGGTTTATAGATCTTTTCCCCATTATGTATCTAATAGGACTGGGGGGCGTCTGGTTGGAGTTGCCATCATCTCTTCGAAAACATCCAGTTTTTCATATGTCTCTGGTAAAACCAACGCCCCTGATACACAACGCAAACAAAGCAGACCCCTGCCAGTATTTATATACAGGGAACCACAATACGAGGTACACCAGATAGTCGACTTCAAGAATACATGAGGGGTCTTGTATCACCTTGTACACTGGATATGATGTAATGGAGAAGTCATGGGAGCCAGCTCAGGAGTGCATGCAACCTGTCTAGTAAATCGTTTCTATAGGGAATACCCCAAGAAACCTGGGACGGGAGGAAAAGCTTTAGGGGGGAGTGCTGTCATTATTTGGCACTCAGGCCCATGCAGTACACTTACCCACTCCCCACACACAGCTCACAGGGTCCAACGCAGCAAACAACATTACCCATGATGAGGAACACATGAAAAAGCCAGATGGACAGCCTTGGTGTGAGTTGGGGGGAAGATTCAGCATCAGAGAAGCTGGCACACTCAAAGTCTTGCGAGAGTGCCCAAACTACTTTCACCATCTTGGATGGGCAGGGCTATATAAGCCACGCTCATCCCTGTGCACATGCTCCCTGTTCTTGCCTACAACCCTGCACCTGTACAAGAGGGTCTCTTTGGCTCCATTCCAAGACATGCACAGAGAATACTTACCGTCTGGAGCATCACAGCCACCATCAGGGTTCCAGGCTCCTTATTGAAAAGGAAAGAAGCAACATCAAAACAAAATATGGAACAGACAAGACAGAAAACAGAAGAACAAGATAACTGACCCTCATTTCTGGATCACTGGGATCCTTCCTGCATTCTGGACATGTCGGAAAGCAGGTCTCTAGTAAGGAAAAATTGCAAGATTAGCACTGCATTTCTCAGAGCATCATAGACATTATTAAAGACACTGAAAGGCACATTTACCTTCATTCGGTTTAACTGGAATCCCTCCAGTACTCAAGAAATGTCCGAAAGCAGGTCCCCGGTAAGAAAAAACAGCAAGATCAACACCAATTATGTCAATTATGTCATGCACCTGCAAGCAACGGTGTGCGGCTTGAGGGAGGACATGATGAACTGTCCAAGGTTAGCACATTTTCTGGGAGATTGCTGCCGGCGTGAGAAAGCAATATGGGAGCAAGTTTGTTATTTATGCCCAGGGCAGCATTTTGATTTCATCCTGCACATTGAAATATAATTGGGTTGTTGTGGACAAATGGAACATCCAAGACCATATGAGTAACAACTGACCAATAGCGCACCATTTTTTGTAATGGTGTCAGCACATTGAGGAGTCAACCAATCAAAGATTGTCCCGATGATGTTCATGAAGTGACGTCTCATCTAGAGGGAAGAACTATGAGCGGATGGACGGGCAGATCCAGAGATTAGGGACCAACCAATGAGCATTTATAATATATATATATGCAATAATATAGGTATTTTCTTCATAACATCCTACCAGCAGGTTGTAGTATTGTTTTTTAGAATTATGACAATGTATTGTGTTTGGTTTATAACCCCTGATGTAACGGAAGTGTTTTGAGAATGTCTTGTACCTTCTACCGGCCACATCACTTTATGAATAAAGTGATTAAAGCTGATTCTTTGTGCACTTTGGTCCGCTCCATTATTTTTGTATAAGTGAGTGTTTGGGAGCGTGAATTCACTTTTCAGGCATATCTTTGGTCACCTATTCAGAAATGTTTTTGACCAGAGAAGTATTCAGTTCAGGCTCTAAAGATTGTATGCACAATGAATGCACATGAACCATCTCAAAACTCCAAGATGTGCCAGCGTAACAAGTGGCATATATAGGTGGCTTGGAAACCAGTTGCCCATTACTTGTGTGTGGCAGGCAATGTTAGGGTATGGTCTGTAAGGTTCCTATGCGAGTGACTGTAAGAACATGAGAGTCATACATGCATGCTTATGTGTATTAGTACCACTGTTCTGCGTGGTTTGTTGTGTGTCATGGATCGTATGTCTGTACTTGTTGTCCTCCCCATTTCTTAGTGTCAAAGAGTTGTGGAAGTATAAGGTGTCCTGGTGAACCAGTACTCAATGTTTCATTCATACCTATCATTGAGCAATCTCTACCCTTACATGTTACTTTTTGGTGCTCTGTCTGAAAATGTCGGTAGCCATATGTACTCCCAGTGTATTTAGCTACTGTATGGTGCAAGCAGTACTGTGCATCAGATATGACCTTCATGTTGATGGAATGTGTGCTTTTCCTATTCCTGCAGATATTTTCCATGTCAGCTGGCGGTACAAAATTAACATGGTATAACCCAAGGAAACTGGTCAATTCTGTGACAAGCTCCGTTTACCACTTGTGCCACATGACCCGGTTATGTGGAGCACAGGTGGTAGGGTGTGCACCGGAAGCTGGCTGCAAGCAGTTCAAGGACCAATGCTTATATTGAGCTATATTATTGAGCTTGTGTCAAGGGATGCTGCTAAAGATAGGGTTATTCCACTGCCCAATTTATACCTCTGCTTCACAACCTCCCTTGGCTTGCCTGGGTGGAATTCCCTCTCCTGACGCAGCCTTACCTGGAACAATCTCCTTCCTCTGTGGTGATGAGGAGCAGTCTGTGCTGAAGTCAAACTAAAACTGCCTCCATCTTCCTCTGCTGTACGTTCCATGTGACATTTCCCATGTGTCCATGTGCTCCTTTTGCACTTATTTTGCAATGTGCACCAATTTCATGCATATGCCCTTGTATCTGCTAATGCTAGCCTCTACCAATTCTTGACCACTTTGAATGTTTACATTTTGCCTTTTGGATTCACTCATATCCAGCCGATGGAACACTGATATGATTTACAAAATACAACACTGCCTGTTTTTACATTAGCAAGCTCGTGTGCTTCCCGCTTTGTATTGCGCTGTGCAAATGTCACTCCTTACAAAATGCAGGCCTCCTTATGGCACTCTGAAAACAGTTTAGAGCCATTTGTTTTGGGAGTGCGGACATTATTGACCATATTACATATTCATAGGGGGCCAGTGCGGCACCAAAGATGACAGCCAGCAACAGAACGGCGCACACTCTGCAATGGAATACATAATTCTGAGTTTCTTTGCAAATTGGAATTTCTGTGTGAGACCCAGTCAGAAGAATTTTGCTACCTCATGTCTCTAGCCCAGTGACCTCTGCTCAGCTTAGACTAACTACACACCACAAAACTTACTAGAAACAATCCTTGAAATTGTTTCTTTTCTCGTAACAAGTTTAAGAGCCTCTCAGCCGTGGAGCCGCTGGGCTGGCTGCCCCTGATAGTCCTCAGTGGGTTGGGAAGAATTTTAAATGCATTCAATGGGTTGCCGTGATATGCAATGTGCATGACATCAACTATGCATGGACTAGTGTTAATAGTAATAACTCGTGTTTAGATCTCTGCCAGAGCTCTTTCAGTAGTATGCAGAGGGGTGCCAGGGGAAATTGGCTGCTCCATGATGAAGAAAAAGTGCATCATGGGAAAGCTATGTTGGAGGGCCAAGCATGCTCTGGAGGCTAGCACAGCTGTGTAAATTGGGGTGGGATGTGTGGAGTGTTGCTTTTAACAGCCTCTGCTGCTTGGAACATTGATGTTTTTGCACTCTTATAACTCATTACGATGGGCCTCCAACGAGTTTGGAGGTAGCCATGCCCTTAGTAAGAGCATGGCTGCCTCGAAACTCGGGTCCGGGTTCGTGGTCCCTGAATGGGGACATAGTGGGCCATTCCAACTTTGGAGGGCCCGGTATTTCCCCATTCAGGGAACCCGGACCATCCCCATTCCCATTTGAGCCCCTGTAGGGCTCAAATGGGAATGGGGAACATGTTAACAAGGGGCCCGTAATGACAGGCCCGTTGTTAACATGCTAGTCCCCTCGCGGGACGCGCAAAGGACGTCTGGTCTGACCAGACGTCCAGAGCGGGTCCCGCAAGGGGATCTCGTAATAGGGCGGAATGGGTTTAACGGCGCCGGCACCTTTACTGGCGCCGTTAAACCCATTCCGCCAGTGTCGTAATGAGGCCCAATGTGGCTAAATTATAGAAGAGAAACCTCAGAAACCATAACTAGTGGATGCTTCATGATGCAGATCGTGTGTTACGGTGGGTCACTGTATCTTAACTGAAGCAGTCGCTTCACAGTCCCTATTATTGTAGGACACCCCTGACAATGTTATCATTTTCTTCTGAGTCACTTCTGTGATAACCTTTCTATTCAGTGTGTGTTCGCTTATGTGTCATGTCATATCATATCACATCATATATCATTAGGTTAAATTGAGGCATGTGTATAAAAAATACATCATAATGAATGAATGTGTACATTATATTATAGGAGAACATTGTTTGCTGATAGATTCGTGTTTTGTTACAAAGTTTCTTCAGATGGTGCTGGAGGAAGGTTGGTGGTGGTGTCCATCCCCTTTGTCAACCAGCTTGTGGACTTTTTGTCAGTTTATTGTACTGAACACGCTATTTGAAATTAGAACACATTGGTGTGTGTGTGCGTGAATGTAAAGCATGACACTATTTCTGAAAAATGTAAAAGTTAGAAGGACCATGTTTATTCTCATCCTAATGTCTATCCTCCTAATTTTCCCGACCGAGTCCTTCATAATACATCCTCTGTGAAAATCTGTCACTGTTTATGCGATGGAAACGCCAGTGTCTAACCCAAACAGGTTTCATGTGTATGGAGTGGGGACACGGGTGATATTTGGAGCATGAAAGCTAGCTACTTGTCAGAGAACTTAAAAGACAAATACGACTGAAGTGGAAACAGAGAGCTTGGCCAACTGGCAGATTTTATGCCACGTGTTAGGAATTGTCTTCTGTTGCAAATCTTCACTAAGAAGCATTGACCCTTCCAATAAAGCTGGCTTTGCAAAGGAAGAGTGTAAGACAGTTTAGGTTTCGGCTTCTACAAAAGCAAAAGATATTGGTATGGAAAGTGGCAAATGGCAAATATGTACAAATGCACATCCACCATTGTGATGTGCTATTGTTACCACATTTTGTAGGTTTCTGGCACGTGAAATTGTTGAATGTTGACCATTCTGTGTGTGGATTTGTATCAACTGGTTTCCGCTGTACTACTGTCCATTTATTGGAAACAGTCACAGACACCCGAGGCACGACATGAAAGTGTTTGGTTCACACTACCTTTCTATTTGAATTGTGTACCTCCCTCATTCTATTTAGTATTTTAATAATTGTGATGACTTGCAATGATGTGAACCTTGGTGCTACTCTCTGGGCACGGTTTGAGGCGCATTGGGGCATGTAAGGCTGCAGTGGTCATATGACATCCAAACCTTCACATAATAGTCTTAGCTTCTACATTTAGAAAAGCCAGAACATTTAGCTTTGCCAGTGCTTGTTTTTATAAAATGTCTTCCAACAGTTGTTCTGATTCATAGGTATATTCCTGTAAATAACAGCTTTTATTATTAGTTAAATGGATGGTGTTCAATGTTTTACCCTCTTAAGGATGAAAGGTCTAGTTGGACCTTGTGGGATTTTAAGTTGTGACCTCAGTGCTAGTGTGAGTACTGCCCTACGCAAGGTGGTATTTTGGATAAAATTATGTATGGGGACATTATGTATGGGACATTATTACCTGATACCGTATTTTGTCACCCTCCTCCCCCTTTGCAGTAAGGCCAACATTGATGGGTTTTTTTGGCTGCAACGTAGGCAGCTGCATGTAATGGCGTTAGTGTAGCGGCAGCACCTTGGGACCTGCAAGTCATCCACAGGAGTCATGAGCCCTCCCAGAACTCATTGACTGATCATTCTGGCAATCTACTCTAAAAGATTGTCACACATGTTGTGAGTGATGAGAAGGCAGCAGAATTGACCTAAACCAGAGGTTTCCCCTTTCTGAGCAATTAATGCTGGATTATTGTTTTGAGTGCATGAGTATATGATGTCGGCATCTGAACACTGTTCATCATATGTGGAACACTGGGGAATTGTGCATACTGGGAAAAGCACGTGCATTCCTGCAGCTTTGCGTGAACTGATCAAAAAGCCAGATTATGATAACAGTGTGGAAACTAGAACAATATACAAATACTGAACCTTTGGGGAAATGGGTAATGCATATGCCATGGCAGTGGGGATACTGGCAATCTGTTCTATAGTGCATTATGCAGACTGACTAGTAGGATATTATGTTTTAGTATTGGGAGAAATCATGCATTGCAATTTTTCTTGTATTCTGCTGAGCATATGGGGCAATTATGCAGCAACATGGGGGCTAAATAGTGCATGTCCACAATGCGCTGTCTGGAGACTAATGCAGGAGTGAGCACTAGAAGCACTTGTTTGGGGGGTTAGGGGATTTGCTGGAGGCTAGCACTGATTGGCCAGTGTGAGGTTCTAATAGATGCACAATTGGTCACTAGCACTGATGAGTACATGATGAAGGACAATAGATGACCTTTCAGCCAACTAGCTTCTTGGAACTACAGTTAATAACTGAATGTATTTCATCAATGTTTCTCAAAGCTCCACAGGCAAATCTTCCTTGTTCAATTCCCTGACGGCTCAAATACATCATACAAGCATGTCTTGTTAAATGTTTTTTCACACAGATCACAGGATGCCAATTAGCAAAAACAGCCCTTTCATCAGCTCAGCAGATAATCACCATTGAAGTCTTTAGAGAAAGATCCATATCAGAAAGGAAGTCTCATGTTTTTTATGCACACGCACACTACCCTAATGCTGTTCGCTATCTCTCTCTCCCTCTCTTTCTCTCTCTCTCTCTCTCTCTCTTTTTCTCTTGCTTTCACTATGACTTGTCAGTGTTTTAAAGAAATAGGCACTTTTTCATGTAACATGCTTTTATTAGTTGGCATGCAACCTTTAAACAATTTAACCTGGTCATAGCATACACTTCATCTTTTGTTTGATGTAAATTGTGTCGCTTAATTTTAAAGCTATAATTCATACCTATGTTACTGTACCATTTCAAAATAATTAAAAATGCTCAGACTATGTGAAAATAGCATTACTGACTGAACTTTCAGTTGGTTACGTTTGATAATTGATATTTTTCTCTGTTATTGAACCTTAAGGCCAAAACCTTCAAGTGGGTAATTAGCAACTTTTATTGAATGTAACTGCAGTCAATGATGCTAAATTATAGGGCCCATTGAGCAGGTATTGTACTGGCCTGCTCGACTGTTTTAAATGCTGCCTAATTCGCCTTAAAATTCACTATTTACTGCACATTATCTGAACATTCTTGGTGAGAAACCTCCAAATTCCTTATATCCTGCTCAGATCAGCATTAATGGCTGAGTATGCTAAAAATGTACAATTTCCCATAACTTCTAAAGATTTCTTGGGAAAGAATGGCCAAGCTCCCATGTAAAAAGGTCTTACAATCCTATATTGTTTCCTGAAATGGTCTCTTCTCATCGTTGTACTGGTTTTTCATATTAAATGATACTTTATGTCTCTGGGGTGTAACTATTACTCTCAACAAAGATAGATGGTCTCCTCGTTATCTCGCTTCCACACTCCCACTTTGCAAGTCAGGCTACTGTTTAAAATATCATACCTGGCACACACCTGGTACATGCTCATATTCCTTAAGTTTAAGTTGATGGTATCAGAGAGGGGTTTGCGTGGTGTAGAATTCCTCCCATTGGAGATACAGCCGTTCAGGTGTTCTTCAACCAGAATAGTTCTTTTCCAGGGAAATGCTAAAATGCTCTCCCCATGTTCAATCGGCAGAACTCTGGTCTTCTTGGGTTTCGTAAATTAGTGGAGAAATGTTTTGGGGAACAAGTTTTTCTTTAAAGTTAGTGAGTCTGTTTTTATGGTAATTGTGGTAGAGTATAAATGTTCATGATCAAGTAGGCAGGGAATGTTGGTACATATTGTAGGAAGCTGCTTTTGTAAATAATCAGGTCACCATGCCCCAACACTTTGGTAGCAGACTTTACCCCTAGGAGAATGTTGGGTGGGGGGTGTTAAGTTAAATGAGTTATGCACCTTAAAGTGTTAGAATGAATTTGAGAAACAAATAAAACAAATAAAAGACAGATACGCACAGTTAAAAACAACGAGAATTCATAAATGTAAGCACTGGCAAACCAAGGATACAACGTATGCTGTGAGAAGACACTAACTTTCCTCAGAAGAAACAATGTGTGATCAAATGTTAAGCACATTCAAGATGAGATTATGTTTTGATAACAAGAAATATTGACTGCATCAACCCGTGGGCGGTCAAAGTTGGCCAAACAATACCTCACTCAGATACCCACAATGGCTACACTCCACTAGTTGTCTAGGGGGAGGACTCAAAGTCTGTGACTGTCATGTGTAGGCACCCATTTTGCTCCTTGCGGGGTAGAAGAGCAACATATGAAGATTCCATGACATGGTAGAATTCCCCTCATATATGTAACCTAGGTTAGGCCGAACAATGTAGCACCTTGAACACCTACACCTAGAAACTAGTGAAGTGATATATACTTGGAGAGTAATCTATATTGAAATAGCATAATTTTGCCTTAAACAAAAAGTGCTGAATGCTAGAGACCTGCATTGGCCTATATGAGCCTCACTTTGCAAAGACAGCTTTGTAGTATGCTTTTCCATTCTTTGTGATTTATGTTCTTTATGCACAAATTGAACAAGCAAGACATGCATGCAAATTAATTTTCCATGCATGAATAAAGGATAAGGAACAGGATTTTGCTGAAGTATCCAGGACAGCGTACAGGGTCTTCACTCTTCATCCAGTGACACCATGCTGGTTCTGCTTAGTAGTGATAGCTTGCTGATGTACACATTCAGAGCACCAAGCAACCATTTGATTTGATATAGCCATGATGCCATTAAGGGCCGCATTTCCCTGACACATTGTTCCAGGACTGATGACCAGCATCCAGAAAAAACAGACATTTTGCTAACCCCTGATATGACACCAGACTCTAAAGAATTGTATTACAGCTTTGTGCTGATAGAGAGGTGTTTTAGTGAGATGTTTAGATACATCATAAAATATGAGGCACGGATGTAATGCCAGGCACCATAGTTGTGCATTGACTGATGCACTGACCATTAAGTGACACTCAATAGGGGAATTCCATCTAGGCCTTTTTTAAACTCCAAGAAAGGCCTATTGGGTCTGGCTGGCTGATCAGATGGTGCAAGCTGATGCACTGTCAAGACAGACAAATCGTAGTGGGTAGTAAACTTCATTTAGAAGTCAGCACCTTATTTTCTAGGGAATAACGTGTCTTAACCTCTTCTGGTCATTTCTTTATTTTCTGATACATGATTAATGCATTGGATAATGTGTTTCCATTTTTGCTTTTTTATGATGCTATCATGCTTGTCTTTTATCTGCAAAATAGATAATGAATACATTAGCAGTGTGTTTTCAGTATTATTGTTTACTGTTTAAGCTTTTGGTCTCGTTGAAGTTTGGAAACTTGCATTGGCAGGTTTTCTTTGAACTTACTTGGTGTTGAAGCTTTTTGCTTTTAGCTTTTCTGAAGGGGAATTGTGATATGCCCGATGGGACTGAGCAGGGCAGTTTTTTAAAGAGATGGATTTTGCAGCCCTTGCTCATAAGTGAGGTTTGGTAGACATATGATTTGTACTCTGTATGAGGATTGATTTGATCTGTTGGTGAATCATTAGAAAGCAAACTGAAGGATAGTATATTTTGTAAAATAAAATGTATTCTTTCATAGAACAGTCGTACTCTTAATTCAATGTGCAAATGTTGTTTTGAAGTATTATGCCACTGTTTCAATTATGCCCTTCTGTTTTCTTCTCTACCCCTTCCTAAAATGTGTATGCTTGTACAGTGAGTACCTGAGGTAACACTTTACTTTATAAGGTGTAAGGGTTGTATTATATGTGTGCTTATGTGTAACGGTTGGTGGGGGTCACATGCTTTAAGATCCTGTGAGAGAAACTAACAAACCCAACCAATACCATAGTAGCAGAGCATACATTGGTGTTGTACTCAGAATTGAAGAGACGTCTTCTGGGTCGTGAAACCAATGTTCATTTGCTACCATTATGTATGAAAAGGTGTGAGGCCTTTACCGCCAGCTTAGCTGCAGGTGGGGTTGTTTCCCTCCCCTTAAGGCCAGCACTCTTAGCCTAGCCCAGTAGTTCAACAGAACTTGCAACATTTGGCACCCAACTTGGGGCTTGATAAAGCATTTTGGCACTTCACTCTCTGGCAGCCATACATTTATATTTTCTGGGGCTCAAGCGATGTACCTCAACCCGTATTAACATACAACACTTAAGCCTGTATATTTCTGTTAGTGGAGCGCAATGGGAGGTTTCGCTTTAATAATTAAGCCTTTTTACATTGTTAGTGAAGAACAACTATTTTTTTAAAATCTATAGATAGAAAGGCCTTTCACAATAAAGACATTTTAAGCTAACACAGCGGTAGAGGTGCTGTTCTTATCTTAACTAGGAAGGGCACCATTCATATAAATCTATGCCCACTAGAGTTGTAGAGAGTCCAGCGTAATAAACACGTGAGAGCACTGGTGTGATAGATTTTATAATTCCTAGTACATTTTAATACAGTAGACAGGAGAACCACATGCTTCAAACTGTAAACAATGAGTGCTTCACACTCAACAATGTGTACAAAAGCAGGTTTTGGTACACCAGGAGGTTTTTTAGGCATTCTGGCTGACAGATTCTATATGTCCATCCCAGATGACATATCCACTGATTGCTAAGCACTGATCAGGTTAACTCTTGGCTGGCAACAAATAATTTATACAGAGTGAAACCTCATAATCAGAATATAGCATCTAAAAACAGTAATTCCTTTCCCTACTGAACAACTGTATGCTTAGATAAAAGCAGGGATGTCTACAGATGTCTAATCTATCAGGCTCGCCGGAGGAGCCTAACATATGTTGCACATTCTGAACCAGAGCTGTGCTTGTACAGAGAGAGAGATACCTCTCTTGGTTTCCCAACGGTCTTAATCGGGAATGGTGAGACACGGTCCCATCGTGCAAACTTTGCAGTCATATGAAAAGGCTCTGGAATATCATCCAATAAGGAAGTTAGCTACAAAAATAGATGCAGGTGAATATTTACTTTTGAAGTACCAATTCGACCACCTTCGTAGATTGATGCTTCAGCAGAGGGCAGAAATGCAGAGCAAGTCAACACTAGCCTCACAGACTGAAGAAATTACATATGCATCCATTCAGGAGGACATAGGCCTACAAACACACACCAAAGTAAGGGGCCAAGACCCTCCTAAATGGTATACACATCAGATGACTAGGACACATAGCAGAGTAACTATAGTCATTAATTTGATTAAAGAGGAGGCCTCTAACAAACAGATGCCACATGTAAATCCCTTGAGTACAGCATTTTACCAAAAGAGATACCTTAAAAGAATGCCGCTCAGATCATTTGATGGCTTGCTTCACGAAAACACTCCTCCAGGTTTGGATTCAGTAACAGTGAATGGCGGTCCAATAAAACTGGAACACAAATGTAGAAATATAATGTGTATGCGATTAACCTATGCTTTGCGTCTGGCTATAAGCAAATGTAACACTCCCCTATGTAGACACATAAAACGTGCACAGAAGTGTAAAACATTAAAGGTACTACCCTAAATAAATGTCATTCTTGCAGCATGCTTTCCATGCACTTGCAAGGACAGTACTGTGATCAAGAATCAGTTGTAAAACTGTCATGACGCGCGCTCCATGGAAGCTATGGAGCCGATGGAAGGGCTGATTCCGTTCCTCCACCAGCGGTCTAGTTTCCCACGTACTGCACGTTACCGTCATGACGCATTAACGTCATGACGCATATATATAGGCGTTACTCGCGGTAATCGTTGCGTTGCAACCTTGCTTTCCTCGCCAGGTTTTGTACGCTAGTGCTCCTCCCTGACTCCCCTTGTTTTTTCCCGCTTGAGCCTTTGTTCTCTCTTGGTGATTCCTCTACTCCTCAGTTCCTCCCACTTTGTCGTCCTTGATCCGTCTACCACTTTAATGCTCTTTACTAACTTGTTGTACATACATCTACGATTGTATGCTCCTTCCCATCGCAGCCTTCTGCAGACCTCTTCCTCGTTCCTCGGCTACGGTCTCCAGCAGTGTCTTCTGGGAATTGAAGTCCTCTCTTCTACATCAACGGAAAGCCTTCAGCCTCAATATTCGTAGTGCTACTACATCCAAGCACACCAGGGTTTTTCAGCCACGCTTTTCCCTGGTATTGGGGGCGGACTCCCTGAGGGTCCCTTCTGCCTTGCTGTTTGACAGAGGGCAGGGTGGCTTCCAGTGGAGCTCGTCCCAAACTCAACAGGAAAGGACTGGACCTTTGGAGAGAAAGGAGAGCCATAGACACAGACAGTTCCTCAGAAGAACCGAGTGCAGGTGAGGAGAAGGAGGAGGGAACCAAAGAGGGTATTTGTCAAGCTACTACTACTTCATCGCATGACAGTTTGCAACGCCAAAGGATGGCTAGCTTAGAGCAGTATCAAGAATTGGTCAATGCTATACAGGGGATAACTGCTGAGCTCCAAACCATGAGGGTAGAAAATACCGCCCTTAAGGCTGACAATGCCACTCTGAGACAACAAATGATTCTGAGAGAAGAAGTTCGGGGAGATCTCCCATCTATGCCCTTACCTTGTGGGAAGTATGAAGGGAACCTCAAGAAGATTAAGGAATTCCTCGATGCCTGTAGAGTATACTACACTTTTTGCCCAAGGATGTATGAATCCGACAAAGCAAAAGTAGGCTTCCTCATCTCAAACCTTGGGGGTAACGCTCTAGCATGGGCTACCCCGTTAGTTACAGAAACTGATCCTGTTCTGAATGATTACAATGCCTTTGTACTACAATTCAGAGAACGCTTTGAAAGGACCGAGACCTTGTACACGTCCTATGAAAACATGCTAGACCTCAAACAAGGTCTTGTTGATGTTCAAACCTATGCCTCAAACTTCCAGAGGATAGCATTGGAGACAGGATGGCCTGACTCAGTTAAGCAGACTCTCTTTAGGAGAGGACTACATGAAGACTTGAAGGATGAACTCTCTCGAGTTTCAAGACCCTCCTCCTTCCAAGAACTGGTCGCTCTGACCCTCCAGATGGAATTTCGAATTTCCGAGAGACGAGCAGAAAGAAGGAAGACCAGATCCAATCCGCCTTTTACACCATCCTCATACACGCCTACCACTCCAGACAGATCTCTTTCCCAGACTGAAGAGCCCATGCAAATAGGTGCAGCGAGGGGTCCCCTCAGCGCAGCAGAAAGAAAGAGACGAAAAGACCTGCACTTGTGTATGTATTGCGGTTCTGAGAAGCACCTTCTAAGAGATTGTCCGGAAGTACCTCCCCGAAGATCGGGAAACGACAGACCCCGACCCTGAGCAGGGACACGGAAGGGGCTTCTCTTGCTAATCCCTGTGTTACAAATCCACCTATACCATGTACTCCCTCAAACCAACTTATGGTCCTAAAGATCGTTCTGGAATGGACCTCTACCCAAGCAGTTGAGTGTCTGGCAATGCTTGACTGTGGTACAGCGGGGAACTTTATGGACGACCAATGGGCCAGTAAATACGCTATTCCTAGGAGAGAAAAGCCTCAACCCATACCGGTAGAAGGAGTGGATGGTACCCCCTTGTCTTCCGGTCTTATCCGACAAGAAACCACAGAAGTCATGGTTAAGATGAAGACTCACGTTACAAACACGGAGTCCTACAATACCTCGTACTGTGGAAAGGATACCCTTGGACAGAAAGATCTTGGGAACCAGCCAAAAATCTACATGCCTCCAGACTCCTACGCATATTCCACAGACACCATCCGGGCAAGCCTGGAGGAAGGCCTTGGCGAAGGGGTTATACTGTCATGACGCGCGCTCCATGGAAGCTATGGAGCCGATGGAAGGGCTGATTCCGTTCCTCCACCAGCGGTCTAGTTTCCCACGTACTGCACGTTACCGTCATGACGCATTAACGTCATGACGCATATATATAGGCGTCACTCGCGGTAATCGTTGCGTTGCAACCTTGCTTTCCTCGCCAGGTTTTGTACGCTAGTGCTCCTCCCTGACTCCCCTTGTTTTTTCCCGCTTGAGCCTTTGTTCTCTCTTGGTGATTCCTCTACTCCTCAGTTCCTCCCACTTTGTCGTCCTTGATTCGTCTACCACTTTAATGCTCTTTACTAACTTGTTGTACATACATCTACGATTGTATGCTCCTTCCCATCGCAGCCTTCTGCAGACCTCTTCCTCGTTCCTCGGCTACGGTCTCCAGCAGTGTCTTCTGGGAATTGAAGTCCTCTCTTCTACATCAACGGAAAGCCTTCAGCCTCAATATTCGTAGTGCTACTACATCCAAGCACACCAGGGTTTTTCAGCCACGCTTTTCCCTGGTATTGGGGGCGGACTCCCTGAGGGTCCCTTCTGCCTTGCTGTTTGACAGAGGGCAGGGTGGCTTCCAGTGGAGCTCGTCCCAAACTCAACAGGAAAGGACTGGACCTTTGGAGAGAAAGGAGAGCCATAGACACAGACAGCTCCTCAGAAGAACCGAGTGCAGGTGAGGAGAAGGAGGAGGGAACCAAAGAGGGTATTTGTCAAG